>NW_010529497.1:108953-112966 GCF_000687285.1 Phaethon lepturus | reverse complement strand
TTGGCGTCCCCCCCCCCCCCCCCCCATATGCGCTTAGATAAGTGGTTTCCTTGGTTACTTCTGGCAGAGGTTACAGCTGACCATAACACGCTGTTAGGATGCTATTTAGTACAATACATGGAATGGAAACCTCGGGTCTTATCTGTTTCCTAATTAGTTCCTGGCACTTTTCAGGATTTTTTTCTTCCCTCCCCCTCCCCCCCCCCAGCTGTGAACATATTAGTTTGAGTTAAGATAGATTTAAAAATCTTGCTGTGGGAGAGCACATATATCTTTAGCTTACTTTGATAGTCCTCTGAGGCTGTTCTTTAAAGTACATAGATTTGTCTCAATCTGTCTTTACGTTAAGATGTGCTGGGCTTGCTCCATTTGTTGTGATAAGAGTTGCTTTGTAGGTCATAGGAGATAAACGTAGATCTTGTTGAGAGATTTGCTTGTCAAACTGTGTGATATATTCCATGACTACTAACTTCTGGAGAGTGTGGGATTGTTATGACATGTATAATATACTGTAGGATTCATTCTGAAACTACTGAAATTCATCACTCATACACTGGCATACTGAATCACTAGTTTATCAAGGATACTGAAAGCAGCTAAAATTGCTTCCAGCTGACTAATAGCTAGTTGACTAGTTAACTCTGACATGAGGATTATCTCTGGAAATGGTGCAAAATAGTCAGTAAATGAACATGTTTCAGTGGGTTTTGTCTTTTCTTTTCTTCTCTTACCTTTCAGATGTTGCTTGCTTTTCGGTGGTGTCACTTTCAGCATCGGGGTCAATACTGGCCTTTATGTGGAGGGGTAATTTTATTAGCCGTGCAGCACTGTGGACCATATTTGTAAGGCAAGTCGCTTTCCTGTTGGCAGATCTTTCTTGTAATGTTTAGTGAATCCTAGGTAAAACTTGAATTTCTGTTAAGAGGTGACAGTCTTCTTGTAACTGTAATATGGAACAGATTTGTGCTATTTGTCTCTACTGTAGAGGATTAAACGGTATCTTGTAAAGTCATCCTTAAGCTGACAAAATAGATTTTTTTCCCTAAAAGAAAAAAAAAAATCACTTGCTTTAGCTAAGAATTTTCATGTGTGAGGTGATGAAACTTTTCTTGGTGTGTGCAGTTCATTGCAAGGACATGTGACATAAGAGTTATCTGTAGAAGAACTCGTGGATGACTTAATGAGGGGAAGGAGACAGCTGTGCCACCAGGGGTTTGCAGGTTTGACGTTCAGAAGTCTCTTAAAGAAATTGGAGGAAAACAAGCTGTAGGATGAGGCAGCAACAACATGAGGACAGGGGAAAAAGGAGGTGCTGCTGTGACTTCTGTAGAAAGCAATAAGGCAGTGGAGCAATGAACTTCTCTCTCCTTCAGTCCAGATCCAGTCTTGTGGTCCAAGGCTGGTGAAGTAGGATAAGGGCAAACATATCTCTCAGCAGCCTGATGCTGCACCTAAAGAGGGCAGCTCCTTTTGCAATCTTGCACTGCGCTCCCTTGCCCCACCTGCATGGTACAGGGAAAAGGTGAGGGAGTTACTGAGAAGCTATTACTCGCTTATGGAGAGAGAAAAAACGAGAGAGCAGGAGCAGCAGTTAAAGGGAGGAAATTAAAGGCAGATATTAGGGTGGGATGTGTTTTGTGGGGGGTTTTTTTGCTTGTTTTGTTTTTTGTTTGTTTTTTAGAGACTTAAGACAAATATGAAGGTAACTTTGTCTGTTTAGAAATTAATCAGATAATGAATACTTTGAAGTTGATACCCATGATGATAGGCATTTAAAATATCTGATGGCTGTAATACACAGGCAGAGAGCCAGGGAAATGGCTTGTTCACTTCAGGATCTGCTGCAAAAGACTGAGTAGTTTTTTGCTGTCTTGCAGGAACTGTAAGTAAACTGTAAGGAAGACTGAAAATATGAAAATAACGTCTGTGTTAAAACTGCAAAGGTTTTCAGGGCATGTACTCTATTTTTTGGAAACATTCCTTTTGTACTTTACTTGGCATCTCATGATGCGTTTCAGAACAGCTTGCATGAAGTCATCAGTTGTCATCTACTTTCTGATCAAAAACGACCGAATTGGTTTTTGACAAGTCTGGTCTGTATTATTATGCTCCGCTCTAGTCTCTTAGGCTTGCTTGCCTGAAAGCAAACATCTGTATAAAGTTATTTGCAATCAGTAGCGATACTTTCTCCCTACTGACACAGTAGGCAGGATTTTTATAAGTTTACATGTGGACACATATCAGTAAACTTAATGAATCTCCAAACCTTTGCACTTTATGAAGAATTTATGACAATGCAAAGCAAGCAGAAATCACTCTAGACTGTAAGGAAGCCTTCTTTTAATTCCCTTTTAGGCACATGCGTAATGCAGTAATGTCCATGCTAAAGAGCACAAATGCACACGAAATGCATTTTTAGAAGGACCTCATCCATTCCACTAACTAAAGCCCTGATACTCTACTGATTTAAATTATTTTACAAAGCCAGAGGTAATGCTACAAGGTATTATCACATGATTCTGTTTATCAGATAGATAATATTAAAAACTCTCACTTGGAAATCCAAACTCAATATAGAAAAGAAGGCAGGCATTGCAGTAACTTGTTAAATAATGCTGTAATTGTGCAAGAATCATAACAGAACTGCAATATAAATGAGAATCAGTGATAGCAAAATATTCTTGCTCCTTCAGAGTACAACTGAGTAGCTTATTTAGGGAATAATGTGATCCTCTGTAGTGGGCAATACCATTGAGCAAGTTCGGTTTACCACTGCTATACAATTTTTACATAGCAAGTATTTCTTAGGCCTTAGATAAGGTCATTGGCTTGGTTTTCTTCTATTTTGTTTGTTTTTTGGAATTACTAAAATTGTTACTATCCTGTTCTACTAAGAATTCTTCTCTCTCTAAGCGGGTCCTATACATAGGTAGTCTGAATACCAACTGTGATTGGTCAATTGATTCTGTTTTTTAAAAAGTTTCTGCATCTGTTCCAACATACTGATCATCACACATGTGTGCATGTCCACACCCCCCCCAAAATCCAAATACATATGCTTCTCTCATCTAGCATGTTGGTTTAAGAGGTTTATACCCTAAACTTTTTGTGTTCTGACTAGGAAATACAATAATAGAAGCTAACAAAAAGAGACCGTATTAGAGCTAATGGGAGCCAGTCATGTTTGGGTAATTAATGCAGAGGGCAGGAACACAACCTGTATATTTGCAGGTGGTTATCAAATCAGGTGAACTCATCTCTCCCAATTCACTTTGGTTGGTAGCTAGTGTGGTATTTAAATTATATTTGGAATAAAGAGTCACTTTAAGGAGACTGAAATTACCTTACATTACAACTGACACTTCTAGGATTAATTTTACAATTTGTGATTTTAATTTTGGTGCAAATGTATTTAAAATTATCTCTTGTCGGATTCTCAAACATAATGAAAGTTGACAATACTAATAATATTAAGCTGGTTTTGGTAGTTACTAAGGCTGGTATGAAAAGACCATTCAGACTATAAAAATAGTAGATTAAAAAAAATTAGCAGCATTGCATCAGAAATCATATAAAGTTTTATAGATCTGGTCACTTAAAACAGTCATGCCATGTAGTAATTCTGAAGACATTCCATATATTGAGAATATGTGTGAACAGCTGAGGGTCAATCTATTTTTCTCTGAAGTTGGTAAGAATTTTTGCTCATTTCCAAGGAGAGTTCAACCAGACCTGGATAAAATAACCAAGAGTACCTTACAAAGACAGCCAGCAGGCTGAGGGAATGAGTGATGGCCTGGCATATTGTGTAGTTCTTGTGGAATAATGTATGATTTAAAAGGATGTGCTGTGACATGGTACGTTATTTGAGTCATAGTTGCTTGCAATTTCACAAACTCCTTAGCAGGGCCTTGTTCATGGAGAATTTGTGCCATTATTATGGGCTTGGACAAGCATGCAGTAGGAGTAGGTAAGTTAGTAATTCTGATCCCTCAATTCCCTCCCCCCCCCCC
>NW_010529497.1:96591-108922 GCF_000687285.1 Phaethon lepturus | reverse complement strand
CGGCCCCCCCCCCCCCCCGGGTAACTGTGATGCTGACCATCTGCCAGGTCACCCATATACCATGATTTGAAATTACTTTTGATGCAGCAGTACCACTGTATGACACGCAGCACTTCTGACCATCAGTTGATATAGCCATTCTGAGAATGCTGGTCATCATGATACTTAGGTTTTTCTCTCTCCACTTTATGTAATCGGTAAATATATTTATTGAGGCAAATAGCTCTCTGAAATTCCCTTCAATACACTATACTTCCTTCACTCTAGGTGGATGTATTCTTTGCATTATGTTCTCAATATTCTGTATATTTCAAAAATATTTTCATCTCCTAGGATCATTTTTCAAAGAATACTAGCTGCTCACTCCTTTGTGAAATAAATTTTTAGAGTTTCTGTAACATTCTGATTGCCCTTTTAATATCTTCACTCTTATAATAATCTTCTTATACTAAAGGGACAAGAACCTGGCTGCGTTCCAAATGTGGCTTCAAGTCCCCTATGTAGTATTAGAATGATTTATTCCAGGTCTTTTGTTTACCATATCTATCCTGGAATCTCTCTCACCTTATTAATTTAAATACTGTTAATACTCATGCAGATGGTTTTAAAGTTCTTTCCAATACCAGGACCATATTCAACTCCAGTTAAATGTTCTGTGGCATATGGCCATTGAGAGAATACTACCTTTTTTTTTTTTTTTTGGTCATCTCATAACCTTATCTTTCTTTACAATGAATTGCAGATGCCAGTGAAACCACTAACAGTATCAGCCTGTGATCCTAGTCTATTTGTCATTCAGAATTTTATTGCCATTCTCTTTTTGTCTTTACAAGCTCCATTCTCTGGTTTTGTTTCATCAGCAAATTTCTTCACCTTCATACATATTTCATGTCCTAGGTCACTGATATATAAAATGAACAAAAATGGGCCTAATACTGATTCTTATGGCATTCCACTAATCCCTCTCTCCCAAACTGTTCTGTCTCATAAACAGCTTCTGTCTGTGACATTTAAGCCAGTTCCCTATCCACATATGTGGCTCGCCCCAACACCATACTTAATGACTTCAGACCAAATGCTCTTTTCAACTGTGTGGTGCAGAGGGAAATAAAAGACTGAAAGAAGGGCAGAAAGGGAATGGAGGAGGAAGCACAGACTTAGTGACCTTTCTAAGATCCATGCAACTGAAATTCCTTCTGCTGTCTCCCCTCAATTAAAATTTACTTTTTTCAGGTGGTTTGTGGAAAGTGCTTCTGTTTTTACTCTTGAAGGTAAACTCTCAACTTGTTGGCTGAAGATTACAACTTAGTTATTTGTTTAGATATATTATTTTGATTTCATGACGTTTGATTACTATTTCACTTATACTTTTTAAACCATCTATCCTGAAAGCATGTAAATTAGCCCTGGTTAGTAAGGCAAGAAAAGAAGAAAGTCAGGTTTTTTGGAATTTAAGCTGGAAAGAGGACAGCGTACAATAAAAGTGTTTCTCGTGTTACAACCAGCTCTAATCTCATCAATGAAAAGTTTTATACCAAGTAGTTATGAAATTTCTTTCTATGCTTCTAGGTAAACTTGTTGTGTATGTTTTATGTGACCTTTCTCTTTTCAAAGTTGTTCAAATTTTTTCTGGTGCTTTCAAGACCTCTGGGCTACCTTCTCATTCTCTGGAAGTTATGTGTCTGCTGGTTCCTTTGTGGAACTCCTTTATGGACAATGATTAAAAAGCTCAAATTAACTCTTTAGTAATCTGTAATCATTAGTTCAATAAATTATTGTCTTTCCTATGGTGGTTCTGTGGCAGTTCCATCTCCTATGTTGATCTTGTGGTCCTTATTGCTACAAGTGTGTGTTTTTCTTTCCCTGAGAACTTTTTCTCTCCATGTTGTCCACTTTGTTCGGTAGTATATTTTATTATATTTCACCCAGCCCTGTTTGCATTCTTTCTGACTTTGTTCTTCTTAAGTTTTCTTCATTAGCTATTTTTATCTCATTTAAGTGTGGCTCATTTCATACTGCTTAGGTCCTCACTATACACAGCTCCTTTCCAAATTCCATCTATTGCATACAGTCAATGCAAATAATTCATGGCCAAAATCTGATCAAAATTGCTCTGTAATGCCCTTCAACACAATCCAAATACTCCTATTATCTCTGAGATCCTCATGCTTAGCTTTCTCTCTGGGATTTACAAATGTAGCTTCACTGTCTCCTGACACAGCACAAAAATTGAGGCCATTTGGATCTGGTCCTCCTGAATTTAAAGGTTCATGGAGTAAAAGATGAACTCTTTATTTAGCCTGTTTACTGGTTTTAGAATGGGCTGTGAATGCATGATTCACTGTAAGTATTGGTGGCACTATCCTCATCATTCTTGATGCTGCCGATTGCTTTTGTGGAAGTTTAGAGTTCCACGTTCATTTTAAATAGAGGCTAAATTTGTACATATCGAGTATTGCAGATTCTGCAAATTCAGGCAGGTATCACCTGAGGAAGCTGTATTGTTACTAGTGGAATGGCAAGTACTTAGAAGTAAATGTGAAGTACATAGAAGCTGTTAATTTCTTGTCCTTTATTACAGACGTGATACAGTCTGAATCAATAAGTATTGCATTTGTGAGTAAGGTGGTCTCAAGGTGTAATCTTGAGTCCACCACTGATTTGCTGTGTGTCTTAAGGCAAGTTGCCTTTCTTTGTCTTGTTTTTCTTATATGTAAAATGAAGGAGTTTGAAAAACAATTGTTTTGGAGGTTTTGAGGTATTCTGGTATTTGGTTTATGAATTATATAGGCAAGAAGGCTACAATATTAATACTTCTCTAATCAGTGCAGGGTTTATATGGTGTGAAGTAAATAGTGTGAGGGCTTCTGCAATGAATGAGGAAGAGAAGAAAATACTGAAACGGGTTCCTCTTTCTCTGATTACTAAACACACTATATACTAAATGGTTCATTTGGATTCTGCAGGAGAATAATGTGGTGGAAACTGTTTAATATTTACCTCGTTTCATCTCATACCATGGATTACTGCATATGTCCTGTAGCTCTCGTGAGCATGGTGAGGTAGTCTTCAGAGGAACTTGGGATGAATCTGGTCTGAGTGCTGTATCTGAACTGAGCAGGTGAGTTCTGCATATTTTGACTTGTCACTGTGAGTGTTTTCCAGTAAATAACAACATACCTCATCTTCTAACGGAAGAGCTATAATGAATTACGTGGCTGTCTTAGGTGTGTAATTAAGTTTGTTATTCATGGGTGTTGAAGTATTACAATGAACAGTTAAAGGGAAGCTACATTTTGAACAGTAATGTTGCTGGGAACCATTCACTCCTGTGCCAGTGCCAAAGCTGGTATAGGGATTAGGAAAGGAGTTAATGATCCTAGAGCGGAATTTTTTTTTTTTTTTTTTTAACACCATCTGAGGCGAGTGTGGTCTTACGCTGTATGGGTGACCTGGGTCCTATGTCAGACAAAAGGTGACGTATGGCTATCCATGCCAGCTATGAATTTATTAGGTGACATACTGCCTAGAAACACAGCACAGGGTTTAACCCATGTTTCTACCCAGCGTTACTTCAAAAACAAGCATAATGAATATAAACTGATTAAAGAACAGGAAGAGGTCGCGGCCGGCGTGAGTGACACTCGGTGTGCGGAGAGGCCTAGCCTCTGGGCTCCCTGGTTCATTGCAAACCTTCTGGACAAATCATTTCTTGATATGACTTCATTTTGTAGTCTTTGTATTTTGTCTTTTGTAGACGTTTAGAATAATTTTTATGTCTAGTGTGAGTATATAGTATTTTAGTTTGCTTTAGTTCTAACAAAAGTTAGGAAAAGATTTCTAATAGGCCTCAGTGTCCAAAAGGAAGAAATTAACTTCTCTCTTGCTTCTGTCATCAGTTCAGTTTGTTTTTGGGGCTGTCATCCTGCACTTTGAGTATCTAAGAAAATCTCAGACATCTCAAAATCACAACATTAAATAATTTGTCCGTTCAGAAACCAGTCTCGAATTGTATAAAGAGGAATAGTGGTGTCAGCACAATTTGTTTAAAATCCCCTTTGAAAGACAAACCCTTCCCTTTCCTAGATTGTGTAGCGCAGTTTAACACTAGGTTAAACACTAGGAAAAGCTTCTTTCTCTGACAGAATACTGCAATTTTTCTTGTACCTATACCGAAATGTTGTAATTCTCTCCCCTTTCTCTCTCCCCCGTGCCCCTCCAGACTGTAAAGCACCTGTGCCTAGGCCTCAAATGTCTTTACTTGCCTACTTTTCCTCCCCTACTTTTCCTCCTATATTACTAAGAGTATTAAATGAATCAGAACACTTATCTGGAATTAAAAATCCCTTCTGTAGCTGGATGAAGGTTCATTTCTTTTCTCCAGGTAACAGATAATAAAGTCTCACCTTCTCTTTGGGAGCATTTATTTCATCACTTATTAGCTAGTTTGTAATTTTAGTTCGTGCTTTTTATCTCGTTCTTCAAACTCTGAATGTCTGTACAATCAATCATTCTTCTTGTCATAGAGATGATAATAAAATTTTATCTGCTCACAATTTTGTAGCCCTATTTAGGGTTTATTGAAAATGAGTTAGATATTCAATACACTTACTGGCCTACAGTGATCTTGAAGCGTGCAGATTTAAACTGGACACTCATGATGTAATCCCATTAGGTTTATTAGAATGATGGTTTGGAAATCGTAGCATATTTAATAGGGTTTTTTAATGGGTTCTTAAAAAAAAAAACCCAAACCACAAAACAACCAACAACCAAAAAAGCAAACACCACACACCCCCTTCCCAGTTCTTAAGAAAAAGGGTCTGGCAACATGTATATGTGTCTCTGAACTAGATTGCTGTGTATGAGCTGTGGTGCGGATGTAGTTTCAGGCTTCAGCGTGTACTGGAAGACAACATCCTTCCCAGAACCCTTTCTGCTCGCTCGGGAGTTAGCTGGTACTGACTGAAACCTGTCTCTGCTCTGGCTTGGATGTGCAGAGAGCTGCGGTCGGCTTTTCCTAATTTCAGGGTAAGTGCACTTTTCTTGACTTGTTTAGGGCAGGTGACACTGAAGTGAGGCTCCTGTGGAGCGTTCACACAACGGGCACAATCAGAAGTCCCTCCTCTGGGGAAAGCTGGCTTGCAGCTTGCTGATTTTTGGCTCTCACTGTGTGTTAGGCCTGATGGTAGCTGCTGGCAGGAGAGCCTTGGCTGTTAAAAAGGTCCTTCAGAAGCTGAACTCTGCGTACCCCAAGTATCATGTCTCCAACTGCGATGAGTTTTAAGGACATCAAATATTTGTGCCGGTTTTTCCTTCACTGGACAGCAGTGTAGCTGATGTAGAGGTTTCTCACTGGCTAAATACTCAGCCGAGTCTCAAACTGCTTTCATTTGTCAAAAACCTCCAGTAAATGGATTATGAAACAACCATTGAGATTATTAGCCAATAATTAACACGATGGAATAATTTCTGCAGATGTAGTCACAAAACATACTTTTCCTGAAATGTTCTAAAATTCAGCCTGTCCACCGAGGACGAAGTCTTTAATCCAGTGTCCTGGTTTAACCCCAGCCGGCAGCGAAGCCCCTCACAGCTGAGCGCCCTGCGTCTGCTGCAGGCTGAGGGGGCTGTTCTGACAGCAAACCGGTAAGGGGTGCTAAGTATTCATTTTAAGATACATTTTAAGAATGTAAGTGTGCAGACTGTGGTTTTTCAGATGCTGATCTTCTACTGGGGACATTCAGAGAGGGAAAGCAGTTACTGCTTCACAGAAGAAAGAAATTTCCACAGATTGATAGCGTCTTCTTAGAACATCCTGCCGTCACCGTTTCCCTTCTGTGTTCGTAGTCCCCGAACAGTACCATGCTCGCAGGCATAATGAGGACAGAGCACCAATGTCAAGTTTTCAGTTGTTCAAAATCTGTAATTTAATCCCCAAAAGGTGTTTTCTTATGAGAAAGGAAACACACTATTTTCTGCAAAAAGCATCCTTCCTGCCAGGGACAGACTGAAGCTGAACACTGGCTAAAAAGGCTTTCCTTGCTGGAATAGTCAACTTTGTTTTAATTAAAACTGACTTGGTGTTTGTGAAAGCTGCTGGGATTGTGGTACTAGAAAAAAATGAATTGTTTTGCTGAGTAATAAACTTATGTGGAAGGTAGTTGCGGTTGCTATATTTAACGCAGTTATGGTACATGATACTGGTGATTGAGAGAAGATAGTTTATCATGAGTTTATCAACTTATAAAAATAACCAGTTTGCTTTCCATCAAATATTCTCTGAGGGGAATTAATAGCCACCTTTCAAGAAACTGCTTGGAAAAATGTAAGCTGTGCTTCAGGAGTTATTATTTCAGTTTTCTGTGATGGCAGTTTAACCGTAAATCAGTGTGCAAAAGTGCATGCAGGCATCTGAAGACATGGCTTATTTTGTTGTATGTGGGAAAGATATTGACTTTGTGTTCTACAGCTTGGATAGATCTATCTTTCTATATGTACAGCATAAATATTACAGCTCGAGTGGTTGAAAATTTTTGAATATAAAGTGTAAGCAAGGAATTTTTTCTTGGCTTTTCACCAATTTTCTGTAAGATAGAAATATTCTGTGTCTGCCGGTTCGTTTTAATGAGGTTTTGCTGCAATTGCAAGTGAAATCTCCCTGCATCGCAAAAATGTGATTTATGTGTGACAGTGGAGTGTGTGAGCTGCAGGTCAAACGGTAAATATTCTACCTACAGCTAGGATGGTTTTTTTATAGCATTATCTTTTTATTTATCTGTGTTCTGATATGGTCCCCATACTATGTTTTCTACGCATTGGGTTTAATTTCTGGTATTAATGTAGATTTTCAGGGTGACTTTTAGTTTAAAATCTTTCAGCTTCAGTTTCCCAGTTGTTAAATTTAGATAATATTTCTATACGTTAGAGGGTGTCAGGAGGGCAAAGTTCATATTTGTCAGTGTTGCAGGAGAAATAAGTGACAGAGAGCCAACACCGAAGTTACTGAGACTGAGCTTTGTAAATGCTAACAGGATAAAAAGCAATGAGAGCAGTTGCTATTGTAATTTAAATTTTAGTTTAACAATTAAGTTTGAATTGAAAAAGAAACTGGAATGCACCAAGAAAAAGCATAATTTGTATATATCATATGGTGGTTGGTTGATGTTTCTATGAATGCTTACACAATTTGAATTGTGTCCTGCTACCACTGGGAAGTTCTAAATAGGAAACAGTTCATAATGGCAGTAGCCATAAATAAGTTTTACTTCTGTTTGTATTGTAATCAGACAATAACAACATATTAAAATGCCACGGCGGAAGGAATACTGGCATGGCAAAATTTCCATTAAACTCTAATGGAAAGGTTCTGATACCATGGGATACGTTTTAGTTTTAACTTTGCAGATCATATCACGTTTCATAATTTGGTTTGCTATTGGAACGATGTTACGCTTTAGGCAGCAGCTGTTGCTCTGCCTCCAAGTTAAAAGGAAAGTTGAGGGTTTCCAAGGGGAAAAAAAAAGCTCAAACAAAGCAACAAACCAAACCTCATCATTGTTCCTATTGTTGACTTCCCCCCCCACCCCCCCCAAGTTAGAATGCTGTGTATGGTTTCTCTTAAGTGATTTGTGACTCTTGGTATTTTATCAGAGCGGTCATTCTGCTGATGTGCTGATGAAGATATTCAGAGCTCAAGTGAAGGCAACTCTGAGATTTTCAGGTTTGCCCACTGACTGTAAACCAGCAGTAAATGCTAACAGTCGCCCCAGCCAAATTTATTACCTGTTCTTACATCACAGAATCACAGAATTATTAAGGTTGGAAAAGACCTTTAAGATCATCAAGTCCAACCATCAATCCAACACCACCATGCTCACTAAACCATATCCTGAAATGCCACGTCTACACGTTTTTTGAACACTTCCAGTGATGGTGACTCTACCATCTCCCTGGGCGGCCTGTTCCAATGCTTGACCACTCTCTCCGTAAAGAAATTCTTCCTAATATCTAAATGCGCGCTCTCTCTCTCTCCCCCCTGCCCCCTAGTTAGAGTTTTGATCCTCAAGTTATTTTGTATGTCTTGTCTAGATTTTCGTGTATTGATAGCAGCTGACAAGTATGTCTGTCGGGAACAACCTGAGTTCACAATGCCGGTGATAGTAGTAGTACCAGTAGTACCAGTGATACTGCTACTGCTCAGCTGAGCTTTATCAGTGCTAGGACATACCTCTGAACAGCTCACCCTCTTGACATCAGGTTGACTCCACAGGTCAGTGAATGTTGCAGTGTTCAGCTTTTTCCAAAATCTTATCCTCAGTAACAATTCAAAATATAACATGATATATTTTGTCCACATCAGGGAAGACTTTTTGTCTGTACGAGCACGTAGAAGATGTAGAGGAGGCAGGCATGGAAGAGTGATTACAGGGAGTAGGGAAGGAATCAGTTCATAAATGCTACGGTTAATCCCAGTTTAACTGACTGGAGAGCACAGTGCTTTTGCATTCTCATTAAGTTTTGCTGAGTGTTTATTCTGTAAAGTGGCATTGGGCTTACATATTCTGAATCGGTCTTCAAAAGTCAAAATATGGTCACAGATTCATGTATCTCCTTTTGCTTCAAGGCTGCTTATTTGAGAAACCTCATGTACAGGAATTGCAATGCTAGTACTCCTGCCTTCCAGACCATCAAACCCTCTCAGTCATGCATTAAGCCATCTTTGGTTGTCATTAATTTACAGTACTTAGGAATTATCCAAGTCTCTATTGATGATTCAGTCTCATCCTTGAATATCCTGAAATTCCCAATAGCTGAAGTGGGTATTGTGCGGAAACCCAAGGGTTTATCTATCGGTAGCATTCATGTCTGTGGTGGTAGAAACAACTTCAACAGAATTTCTAAGGCTCTGGTGTCTTATGTCTCTTTTATTAGTGCTAAACTTCTAAAATTGAACACATGAAAACTTCCAGGGATAATTCATATTGGATAAAGTTACTAAATTAAGCTTTGCTTTGCCCAATAGACTTATTTTCAAACAGTTTCTGAAAGCTAGACTTGCAACTAAGCAGACATTTTAAAAGTAGTGTTATGGTACTATATTTTTCAACAGTATTTTCTGTACTCTCAAACCTGTAGAGCTATTGCCTGTGTTTTACCCTATAAAAGCGTGCACTAAAGCACTGTATTTTTTGTAAATTTCCTTCATTTGAATCAATCAAAAGTAGAAATCATTTTGATGCAACTCCAACCGCACAACAAAGTTTTTAGACTGCTTTAAGCACACTTGACAATTGCAGTAAAAGCAATCACGAGACATAAATTCTCAAGTGAGATACTTAGACATCATTAGCAAGGCTTGGCTTACACTGTAGCAGTTCTTACTGTTGGGTCATTCTCTTCACTCCTGGGGCCCAAACTGACTATTTTTCTATTCACCACATGCAAGAAAAAGAACTTTTTTTTTTTATGCTTTACTATAGGGAGTGCGGGGGGAAGTAATTTATTGAGACTTCATAAGAAATAAGCAGAGGTAGCGCTACTTTCCTTTAAGCTTTTATCTAGTAATTTCATAGAAACTACACTGCCAAGGAATGATGTTGAACTCTGGGAATAGGGCACAAGGTTCCTGCAACTACAAATATATTTGTAGGGATTGCTCACATAGACTGATCTTAATCAGTCTCTCTAATGGAATAACCATAAATATTTTCTCATCAAGGATGTAAAAAAAACCCATCAGCCTGTGCAAATGAATAGTATGGCTGTGTAACTGAGACTAAGTGAAGCTGATGCCAGCTTTTGGTATTAAATTTTATTAAGCTTCTGTTTCTCAGAACAGAAATCTGATAATCAAAGACCGCTTCAGATATTTTCCTGGACTTGTATCGTCTTCTTTCAGTGTTGTAGCAGAGGCAGGAGCAGGTGCTGGTTTAAAACCCTTTAAAGTTTTTCCTTCTCACTGTGATGCCTGCCATATCAAGCAATTGAGATACCAAACTGCCCATGAGATGTTTGTAACAGGAGATTTTAGTACCTTGGCTGTTGTAATACCTAGATGCTATAATTGTGCCCTCTTAACTGCTATAAAATGGAAGGTAGGGCCCAGCATTTGAATATGTTCCAGGCCAGGTATAAACCAAGTTTTAAAGTTCAAATTTGCATATTGTTTTACATGTGTTTTTGAGATAGATGATCAGGAGTGGTAGACACTAGAAGTTAGAGGAAAGTGTCAGAACCTTTTCTCCATGTAATTTTATACTTGCTACCTTAATAATTGTCAGTAAATCAGTGTTGGGGTGTTCACTGAATATGCCAGGTTTTTTTGTTGTGTGTTTCACTGTGAAGAAAAAAAAAAAGAAAAAAGGCTGTAAAAGTGACCTATCCTATTGGAAAAATATGTTTTTTAAATGCAAAATGGAACCAGGCAGGTGCAGCAGAGCTGGTAAGGAAGGCCAGGTAATCAGGTTTGGGAAGCATTGCACACCTTAGTTGAAAGACTAGGAACCCGTAGTTAACCAGGGAGGAGCAAGGAGAAAGACAAAGGGGCTATTGCTTGGCTAGTTCTGCTTCTCAGCAGCCAAAGGATAAAGCAATATTGGACACTGTTATAGAATACACAGACCAGATAGAAATTTGTCATGTCTTCAAGTTTCCAATTTTTGTTGTTTTCCTCCCTGTTCCCAAAAGAGATTTCGTTATGAATACAAATAAATTTTCCTCTTCCTAAAACACACTAGCATGCTCTCTTATTAAAACTGGGGCGTAAGATTTGACGCAGTTTTGGATAATGACCTCAGTTTGCTTGAGAAGAGTTTGCAGTGATACAGGATGATATATCCTATATATTGTCATCCTACCCTATTGTATCATGAAAAAGTATGTGTCTCTCATGACTCCAGAAGTCTGGAATAGCTGGGGAAAAAAGGGCATCTGAGTGATCTTTCTGTAGCCCATTAGCTAGACTGGCAGCAGAATATTCTGGGAGTTAACGGAAAGAAATGGTTGAGTTTCAGACTGAGGAACTGTTTGTTTTGCAAGAAGATAAGGACCTCCCAAACTGAACTGTTGTCATCTAGGTGGCAACCTGCCTGGGTTGGTCAGAACAGTCTATAGTGACAAACGGAGAGGGAGGGAAAGTAAAATGAGCACTAGTTTAGCAGGCATATTAGGCGGGCTGGGAAGGGAAGTTGTGAGAGCACAGGATGTAAAAAAACAAAAACAAAAATCAAAAAAACCCCAACAAAACAAAACAAAACCCCACCATACCAAAAACCCCCGTAAAAAACACAACACACAACCCCAAAACATACAAACAAACAAACAACAAGGAGAAAACAAACTCCCCAAGCCCTCAGACTAACAGTGTTAGGAGCCAGCATGGTATTCCAGACATACAGTTGTTCATATGTGGACATATGTTCAACCTAGCTGGGAAGATCCAGGTGACTGGTGTGTGAAATCAATTGCTATACATTATTAAGGAAGAGCCAGTGGCCAAAAGGGAAGTAGTGTGTGTGATGTTCTATGAAAAATAGTGTTAGCTTTGTGTCCTTGTGACTGCCAATTCAGAGTCAAATGATTTATTTTAAAAAAAAAAAAAAAAAGGTAAATTGTGGATTGATGTTTTTAAACAAGTAAAGCACAAGTCAAATTTTGGTCAGTGTCTAGTAGAGAGATGTGCCGTGTTTGGGGAGCAGGATGTTCCTTAAACATGCAGCTACTGTGCATAGGAAGACTGCATGTCTGTCATTCCCTCCTCACACCCTCCTGTTACTAGAACTGATGGGTGTCAAACGAAATGAGTAGGGGCTCAAAACAAATGAGGGCTTTCACAAGACAGTTGAGCTGTGGAATCCTTTGCAAAAGGGTTCTGTGAATGCTGAAAGTTTATGTGAGTTGTTGGGGAGATTTACAAGGTTGTAAAAGAAACAAGTGTGCTTTTTAAGTGAATAATAATAGTTAGTAAATAAAGTAGAAATGTGCTGCATAGAAAAGAGGAAACCCTGTAAGTCATAATAAGTCTGAAGCAACTCATTGTTCATTCAGAAAAAGAAACAAATCTATATTTAGTTTCATGACGATTAAAACAAATAAAAACCTGGCTGGTTGCACAACTAAAACTAAGAATTAAAATTTTAAAATGAAAAATAAGTTGTCATAACAACTTCTTACCAACAACTTCTTCTAACAACAACTGCTTCTCAACACCTGCCCAGGTGGCTAAGAAGGCCAACAGTGTCCTGGCCTGTATCAAGAATAGTGTGGCCAGCAGGAGTAGGGGAGTGATTGTGCCCCTGTACTCGGCACTGGGGAGGGCGCACCTCGAATA
>NW_010529497.1:72519-96458 GCF_000687285.1 Phaethon lepturus | reverse complement strand
GCTCCTCATAAGACTTGTGCTCCAGCCCCCTCACCAGCTTCGTTGCCCTTCTCTGGACACGTGATAGGACGTGATAGAACCAGTGATAGGACAAGAGGAAATGGCTTCAAGTGTCCACAGGGGAGGTTTAGATTGGATATTAGGAAAAATTTCTTCACTGAGAGGGTGGTCAGGCATTGGAACAGGCTGCCCAGGGAGGTGGTGGAGTCGCCATCTCTGGAAGTGTTCAAGAAACGTGTGGATGTGGCGCTTCAGGACATGGTCTAGGGGACATGGTGGCGCTGGATTAATGGTTGGACTTGATGATCTTGAAGGTCCTTTCCAACCTAGTGTTTCTGTGATTCTGTGAACTTCATAACTATAAACAACATGTAAACAACATAAATATGAGCAGGTAGCACATATCTGGTGGCTCAAAATGATTGATTTCCCAAAACAATTGTAAGGTAAATTACTGGGAATGATCTACTTTAAATAAAACATGGAATTGTAGTCGTAAGTTCCTTAAGACATGTTTCTAGGATGTCCAAAAGCTACATTAAAGAGACATGGCAGTGCTAGCTACAGTATTAACCTGTCTCTAAGATGTGACAGCAAGTGTAAAGGTATAACAAATAATATGACAAATATGAAGATAAGTGCAGTGAAACTATAAGGAAAGCAAATTGACAGATGATTCTAAGATAGTAGAGACGATAAGTTATAGGCCATAAGAAAGGATGAATTGAGAATAATCAAGGTTCCAACAAAAGGCATTGAGCCACTATGAGGTGGAAGTGATAGAACTACTGTTGATCAGAATTTTTCTACTTAGGAAGAAAAAGATAATGTATTCATCATATGGTGATAACGAAATACTGTTTGATTTGGTTTGAGGAAGAACTACAAAGGATAATGAACAGCTACTAAAGCTGGATATCTTAAAATCAGCTCAGAGTTTTAAAACCATCTGGGAAGCTTTCCAGATCATAAATTTTGATTTTCAGTAAGTCTTGTAATGGAAAGGACATTTCATACAAGTGCAAGAAAGACAGTGTTCTTCCAATATTTTAAAAAAGGGTAAATGGGGTGACCTAGATAATTGTAATGTGATATTATCAGGTTATAATTATGAAATAGATCCATTTTGTCAAATATCTGGGTAGCTGCCAGATCATAGTGGTGGGTTTTTGTGTTTTTTTCAAGAATTGGAGTAAAACAAAGTCATAGAATGCTGGTTGCATTTCAGTGGAAATATCATGCAAATACTTTATAAGATTTTATTTTCTCCTCTTGGATACAAAATATAGTATTTTGTAGAAATTTCAACTATGTATCTGCTAAGTGGAAATTAGATTCTTCCCTGAATTGGGACAAAACTGTAGAAATAGGTTTGGATTACATGATTCATATCTAAACTTCTCCTGAAATTCATAGAGGAGGCTTGTGCTTCCCACTTAGTCTCATCTTCATCTTAAACAGGTAAGTACATTTAAAGTGCTGGATATGATCTCCTGAGCTTTCAGTGTTGCTATTCACCTGAGTTGCTCTATAGTAGGAGAAATTCCTGTATGTTTCTGTCTGACTTTCCTTAAAGGAATGAAGCAAGAAACAATCACTGTACAAATATGTGTATTCTCTGCAAAACAAAAAACAAAGCAACAACCCCTCCAGTATCCCTCCCAATGCACAACAAAAGCCAAAACCAAAAAAAACGCCTCAACCCAGTCCTTAAAGAATTTATTACTAGTCCAATATTTATAGCTCCTTTAGGTATAACATTACAGCTAATCTGCAAACAGTATTAATGCACGTGATTTGTTTAGGCTAGTCTTCTTCCACTCATCTTCCTCTGCCATAGTTAGAAAAACAGTTTAGCTTCATTAGTTACCTGGCAAATTACTTGGACACTCCCTTCGAGAATTTGGGAAAACCACAGTATGGTTCATACCTGCATCATTAGATACATAACAGTTTAAAGATGTGGCCTCACGTATGTTAAGCTGTAAGCCCCAAAGCTTGCATGCTTTATGATGTTTTGCTCAAGAATCCGATTTATGGAGAACTTGCAAAGGTACAGGCATAGAAATTTCGTCCTGCCAAGCCCCTGTCACAGAAATTTCACTTGGCTCTTAGATCTTGGTAACTACACATGAATGATCCTTAGTTTAGCAGCATAGATACGTTCTTCACAGCCTCAGGTAGCAGAGAGAAAGGAGAAACTGCAATTTTTTGGGGAAGTGTGGAGAAGGACAGGAGCTACTAGAGAGAAGGGTAATAGGATTTCATTGACAAATAATAGTTATGCCCATAGTACAGTGATTTGAATATTTATTTGAATATTTGAATATTAGTACAACTTGTACTACAACTGATCAACTACCTTGCAAATTGTGTTTAAAGTTAGAATACTGAAATAGCTGTACTTGTTTCTCCATGTGATCCAAGCCTAGTAGAAATCCAATACTAGTACAAGAAGCTGGTGAAAAGCCGATCATGTCATCTTTGATGAATATTAAATATGCAGTTTTGAAAACTACTGAAAACTATTTGCAGATCAAAACAGTTTCTTAAAGTAAAGCTAACGTCATAGTTTGCCTTATCAATCTCTAATTTCAACAGAAATGTTTGCTACCATCTTTTGACCTTTGATTAGCATCTCTTATTATGTAAATGAAGAGAAGGCCATGTAAAAAGCTAGCTCTGCTGTGCATTTACATAATGATTTACTTTCCTAAGATGGGCAGTTAGAACTACATAGTTTTAAGATTTCTTTTGTGTAATGGCTGTCCCTTTATTTAATGTTTAAAGCTAAGAGGAGTTGAGTATTTTATTCTTATAAAAATTATCTTTAAACACTACCTCTGTAATTTTCAGTGAAAGAGAACCTGCAGATTTTAAACATCTCTTCTGAAAGTAAAGGTAGTGTGATTCTTCTTATATACAACAGAAGAGACTGCGTAGAAGGGACACAGTATCCACATTAATAGTTACTGTGTTATGGGCCAAGACTAATTCTCTTTTAAGTTTGTAGAAACAAGTTCTCAATGAATGAATGCCTGCAGCAGACATGTCAATAAAGGAAAAAGCTGTATGAGCTTTCTTTTTTGAGGAAAAAATGTGAAATATAATCTCTCTGCAATTTCTCAGGGAATTCTTGATAAAAGATGTTTTGTATGTAAAGAGGTTACATGCCAGAAATGCAAAATGAAGTAGAAAATAAGCCAAATAATGGTGAACATCCTAAATGTAGAAAATAGTATATAATGCATGGTACTTTAAATCTCATTAAAAACAGAAGCATGTGTAAGTTCCTAGCAACCAAACCTCCAGAGTCTCCCTGGAAAGATGTTCCTTCTCTAAAGGCTCCCTTGTATAAGTGCTTTAATAAATGAAGCACATACGGAAAGTATATCAGTGTTCCCTGTGTGCAGAATATTTCAGTATTCTCAAAAGCCTCATATGATTGTATAATTTCCTAATCTGATACAATCAACACAAAAACTCTACATTAAATTAATGTTCAAGATCTAATTTTAGCCAACAAGAACCATGACAACTACACATAAAGCCGCTACTCCATCTTTAATTTCCCTTTTGCTCTACAACTAAAAGCAGTGTCCCAATATGGTCTTGGAGAGCTCTACGCTGATTGAGATGCTATCTCCTGGCTGAGCTATAAAACCAAGTTTCAGACTTATTGTGGTTATTCAAGATGCTGTAGTGACTGCTTCCTGGCCCAAATCCAACCCTGGTAATTATAGTTAGATTTTGTAATTTCTCTTTCCACTTCCATCTCAATAGGGTATTCTTCCTTGCCGCCTGTCCTAGACTGCTGTGTCGTGTTAATGTGGGCTGTTAAACAGCTGCTGTGCTTCTCACTGCAAGTGGCTGCATTTCAGTGGTAGGTAAATGACTGTATCGTACAGTGCCTCGAGAATTTGCAGGATAAAGGACACTTACTGTTTTTAGTTTACCGCTTGGTGCCCAAGTTTCATTGGGGTCTTGCCTGGTAGGTCTTTCTGTATGACACACCTATATGTTTCAAGGCCTAAGAACAACAAGGCAAGACAAAGAAGAAATAACTGCCTTGATTCTTAATGTCCTAAATGTTGAGAATTTTATTTAAGACTATATATATATATATATGTCTGTCAATTTTTTTATAAAACTGTATTTGCAATCCTCGTCAATGGGACATAAAATAAAACCCTGCATATAGGTAAAATTTTTATTATAAAAATCATGTATTTCTGTGCATGGCCTGCACCCATTTTACATACTAGCTCCAAAAATGACATATTCAAAACAGGGGACTGTGATTTTTTTTTTTTTTTTAATTATTTTTTTCAGGCAAACATTATTTTTAAATGCTAAAAAAAAAGCCTTGAAGAAGCAAAATCTGAAACTAAACAGATAATAAATTCTGTGATATATTTAAGTTTTACATAATAATCTTGGAGTCAGATATCAGCAAAATAATCATAAATGCATTCACAGTATGGGGCATTTCTGCTGAACTGCTAATGGTTGTTTAAGTCATAATACAATATCAGTGGAATGGAGAAAATTCTCATGTTCATAAACACGTGAGACTTTACTGGCATTCTGTTTGCTCCCTTTGACATCAGACGATGTCAGTGCTTCTGCTTTGGACACTTGTGTTGACATCTTACCAGGCTCATGGGTCCTTTAAATATGATATGAGGGCAATGGGACTATTAAGATTTTGTCAGAACATGTTATTGTCTTTGCAGATGCAGTAACAGCTTTCTGAAAACTATGTATTCTGTGTGTGAAGAACCCTTTCTGAAGATAAATGACTCAGGTTTTTGTTATAATAGCAAAACAAACCTATATAACTGGAAGTTGGCATTGAAATTGTCAAATCCAGGTTCTTGTAATTATAAACCTGAAATCTTGTTTTATCTGTTGTTACCAAAGGAATAGTTTAGCTGACAAATGCTTTTTTTCTTTAAGGCAATTAATTCATACTAACAGCAAATATGTTGCGTCATTCTTTACTCTGATACGAATTAAAATGGCCAAACTAGAAGCTCCTAGAAGTCCAGCTTATATTGGGATGACGAGTAACCTTTCGCATCGGCATCCATTCACACCAGAGCATGATGTTCTTTTTGTCTTTAAACCTTCCAGCTTGCTACAAGTAGCTGTTCTTTAACAACATAGCCTTCAGCTGATTTTGTATCAGAAGCTACAATTGTCTCATTAGTACAGACAATGAATTTTTGTTTCATCAGTTCCTATCCTTAGCCTACATTTTGGCAGGTCTTTGTTGTAAGTGTATGTGTTGCATATTTATCTCGCTCTTTTGCTAAATGCATTTAAAATTTTGACGTGGCTTATGGATGTTTGCTCTCGGTGTTAGTGTAATGTCCATACATCTAATTGATAAGTTATAACACATTTTTTTGTAGCTTTAACCAGTCATTTAAAATAAATAAGATCATAATTATCAGTTTCCATTTACCCATTTATTAAATAACAATGTTCACACTGAGCAGTTTGATTTTGTGTTACAATAAGGCAGTCTCTACATGATGACAGATGGTGTTTCATTTTGCCGACGCTGTGCTAAAGTGCTGTGAGTTGTGATGTGTTTGATTTTATTAGAGATCAGATTTAACACATGCATGCTACATAACTGCAATAGCATTCCCATTTCTCATCTGTAGGAGAAAATGAAACCGTGATGAAATGTAATATACTCACCCTCAGGCAGAACTAGTGGGATTGGGAATTGCAACATAATAAATCTAATGGATATTGCACTACAGGACACTAGAAATTTACTGTTATTATGTTCAGGGAAGGAACTTGGTTTTGTAAAACTCACTTTTATTTCACTGGCATCAGTGCAATTTCACATTATTTAACCATTATATCCCAACAGTTTGCTGCATTGAAAGAGTAACCCAAGCTCAGAGGAAAAGAGGAGTAAAAGAGCCCAAAAGGGAAAATACAAATTCTGAATAGCAAAATGACTGAAATGATTAAATGCAAATTACTGCCTGACAAACAGTTATAGTACTGTTAATAATGTCTTTTCATGATATACATGTTTAAAGTCCATTTATCATTTCTAACAATATAAAATTAATTATAAATATTACATATTCATACAAATTAAAATACCCAATTTATTGAATCAAAGACGTTTCATACTTGAACTCTATTCAAGTTTAACAGGTATCAAGAGATAATATTTATTTTTATGTGACCCTGGAATATATGCTGCTTTAAATATTTACCTTCGCACTGGCAGCCAGAAGGCACTTCGCTTGATCTAATCTAGGACATCTGTCAAAGGCTTTCCTGGAGCACACAATTTTAGGTATACCCACTCTACTTTAAGGAACCAGGGATCCTAATTCAAGTGCATCATGGTAATTCCATCAAGAAGAAGAAAGAGGTACCATAGTTTAGTCATAAGCTAGTACGTTAATAGGTTTGGCCTGTTGTAATAGTGTGTTGAATAAGGCAATTTCTCAAACACATCTTTTAAACATTCCTGGCCGTACCTGTTTGCTCACACAAAACTCAACATAAAAAACATCAAAAAAAAGTCTTCCTAAAACATAAGTACACAGGATATTCCATTTCCCTTTTATATGCTAGTTGAAGAGTATGTTTTCAGAGGCCTTCGAAATGTAAACCTTTTTTGCAAGGCTGCATTTATCTAGAGTGCAACTGCTTTTTTTTTTGTTTGTTTTTGTTTTCCCAAATGACATTGGTGCTGTTAACTAGAAATGGTCTAAGTGAACAGAATGAAGGACATCAATTTATCCTCTGTATGCTAACTTTTAACCGTTAATTTCTTATGAAATGCAGTACTTGCATTCTATTTTAGGAAAAAGAAGTGCTTTTCAATCTCAGAATCTTAGAGCCTGTGTCCTGATTGAAATACCAATCCTCGTCATGAAAGAGCTGGCCTAGAGGACTGCGTTTAGCTCCCTGTCCCTTGAGGGGAAGCAGCAGAACGCTTCTACTGTGGAAAGTAAAGCTAAAGCTTTTGAGAGTAGCTGTTAATCTGGGATAGCTCTAGTCTTATATTAAATAGTGTTTAGACCTTTTATTAAGTTCACTTGTAGCTTATTAGTGCTTAACATGCTTGCTATAATCACATGAGTTGCTGTGAACTGAAGCTATGAGTGACAACTGAATTTTTTGGGCCTGATCGCTTAGCCTTAGCGGTGGGGAACACTGAGCAGCCCTTTCATGGAAAAGGTAATAAATCACATCAAGTTTAAAATAAATACCACACAGCAGAGTATAAGGAACTAGCGTGCTGGGACCTAGAAATGCTACAGCAGTGCTTGAGAGCGAATTTGAAAGGTGCGGGGCGCGCGAGGCAGCTGTGTTGCTCCTGGGTTACAAGATGCTGCTGCTTCATATTATGCCGATGCTCTGTACCTGCATACGGATTTGCCAGGGGGGATCCAGTGGGAGACAGGCAGAGATGTTCTCTGATCCCAGATTTCTTAATAATAGAATTATTAAGAATAATAAAACACAGAATAATCAACTCGCACGTTTTAGTAGAACAGCTTATTTTGAGAAGTAGAGTTCATTTCTTCAAATGAATGAAACAGCAGGATGTGGTATTTAACTTGTAAGTACAGCTGAAGGCTATTGCTATAGCTGTCAGTTATTGTTCTCAAGTTGGGGGGGGGGGCAGAGAAAAGTGTGATCAACAATTCAAATTCTGCACCACAGGCTTAAAGATACGTATATTCCTGTGTTCTATTATATTTTTCTCATAAGAATCACAAATATGAATAAATACATTCTTTTAAAAGCCTGACGATGAGGTGCAGAAAGGGTGCTTTCTTCCTTTCTGTTTTTATACGTCAGTGCTATGAGCTTGGGGACACGGTGTTTTGTATACTTTTTGCACAGTGTCATCCCCATACTTGTTTATGGGTCCTAGACGCTCTAGTACTGAAGATGCTTTAGTTTCTGTAGGATAATTATGTCCTTTATGCCATGTTGGGCTTCTATTACTCTGTCACTTTCCATTATTCCTTTTACGGAGAAATACTTAGCATAAAACAATTCTATAGTTTGACAGCTGAAGATAGAAGCTATTTTCAGTTTGTTTAGTGGAATTTAGCATTGATATAAAATTGTCTGCCCATGTATTTTGGGAAAGGTATGTATGTATGTATGTATGTCTATATAAAAATATTTTCCCAGATTTCATATCCCAAATATTTCTATTGTTTGTAAACAGTAAGTGCAGGTAATACACTCCTAAAAGGTCAGTTTATAGGATTTTGCTAATTAGTTGCTTCTGCTCTAATGGAAAAGTAATGAAAGCAGCTGGAAAAAAGCTAGGTGTGCAAAAGGATTAATGCTTTATATGGAATATCCTCCTAACCACTGCTTTACCTTTCAACCATAGTATGGTAATCTCTCTGTCAGTAGTGCTCCTTTGGTTGCATGAGTGGAAACAGTGACAGTAAATCACACAGATATCTATGAATTAATCAGTAGTCCTACAAAATACTAATTTTCTGTCAGGTGCACTGTAAACAGTCTGTGATGCTCTCTGTTGAGAGGAGCTCAATCGTAATGTTAATTTTTTTGTTTGACCAGCAGTTCAAAACATTAAGTGCTGGCCCCAGAGTGCTGGCAGTTAAAATACTGTATCGTATACCACTACTGAAATGAAGATGATACAAATTTGGGTGATGTGAAGAAAATGGAGCAAGACCCGACTCAAATCTTAGAATCAGTTTGAATTTCCATCCCCATTTATAACTGATAGTCTTGGTGTGGAAATGGATTTAAAGATTAAATTTAAAATATAGGGGGAAAGTAATGTCTTCAGTCACTTTCAAAGTTGAATTGCAGCTCGAGTGACTTGTCTTTCTCTGCTTTTAGCTATTGCCAGGCAACTAGCAATGCAGCTCTCCTGCTGTCAGTCCCTAGGGCAGAGAGGCAAAGCTGGTAGAAGGTACTGTTTGCTTCTGTGCCTCTTAGTCCTGGGTATCAAATCTGACTCTTACCTATTCCTCTTCTAGACAATGTTCAGTGGAGCTCTCAGTCTCAGGAGTGCTGGGGTCTGAACACTGATGTCTGTTTTCTTTTTTCTCTCTCTTTTTTTTTTTTTTTTTTTTTTTGGTGGCAAGTCCACAAGGCAGAGAGCATCCTACCAGCTCCTGTTCTATCCCTTTGTGTGATTCTGCATGCAGTTAATTTATGTATTGGTATTATCATGGCTAATGCAAGTCACACTGTCATCACAAGATCATGAGTAGTTAAAGAACTTTTCTTTCACACCATGTGGGCAACATCCATTGGAAAGGTGAAAGTGTATGAAGCTTGATGAGTTTCACAGGGAACTATAGTGCCAGCCTCTCTCCCAACCACTGCGTGATGAGAGAATTTAAGGACAAAATCCCATTGTGTCACTATTATGGCAACGTGGACATTGGTTCTAAGGTTTAAGATGGCGATTTGCTGAAGGTGAAGCATTAGGGAACAAGTTTGGGTGAGTGCTGTAGGGGCCTTGAATGTAAGATCCAAAACTTTGTGATCCTTTTTTCAAGAAACTTGCACTTCTAATGTGAAAAGCAACTCCAGTGATTTCTTTTGGTTATGCTGGGTAGTTAAATCCTTCCTTCCCAGGCTCTCTTAGATCTGGAGGAGCTAAAGTGTTATTAGAATAATAAGATATCTGGCTGTAAACACAGGATACAGCTTGAAGTGGCTTCTGATGTCGGAAGTGTCTCTCTTATTTCAAATACCTCTTTCAATGTCATGTGTTACTCATAAGGGTACCTCCTTGTTCTTTTTGGCATCGGTTGGCTTCCATGACCTGAAATAAGTAATATGTCTGAGGATGCTATTTTAGCTCCTCCATGTATTGCACTCCTTTTGGTTTCCTTAACAATGTTACAGAGAGTGAATTGTGGAAAATAAAAAGGGTTGGGGGGGTATTCAGTAGAACATCAGCTTTTGAGTCAAAGATCAATATATTATATAAAATGGTTATATTTTTATCTTCAGTAACCTACATTAAACTTTTTCCATCGGTTCTTAGGCAAAAAAAAAAAAAAAAAAATCCAGCATACACTTCACTGCTGGAGCTTGTTCTTTAATTTAATTAAACTTTATTGTTGCATTTCCTGCCATCCATCCTCTTTCTCATTCAATATACTTCCCATTATTCCTTTCATAGAAATTACTTCCTTCTTTTGTCACAAACTCTCCCAACACTTTTTCAAAGGTGGAAACATAAAGGATTTTTATCAGCAATTTTAAAATGTTTTCTGTGTTATATTCATTGTATTGAGAGTCACAGCAGTGACTGAAAACCAAAAAGCCCAGAAATGGTTATTATTGCCTATACAGGATAGAAACTTGACAGGGAATCTGGGCAGTGCCCTCACAATACCAAGCACTGATACTTTATTCCTTTTGTATTTTGTACAGATCTCATCCCTACAATGCATACAAAAGAGAGTCTCTGAAAAGGTGTCCTATTTATGAAGAAATGGATAGCCTCTACTTGAGAGGGTTTCTTCTTCCTTTTTTCAACTTTTAATGGCAGATGAAGTAAAAGCGTTGTAAACTGAATCTGATTTGCATGGAATTGTGCAGGCATGCTGGTCATGGTAGCAACTGGGGACTCTATTAACATGAACATTTCCAATGATGATTCTTTACCAAGGTATTCCTGGAAAAAATACAAGAGCCCTCCAGTGGCCAAAATAATACCCTAAAACTTGGTGCTGTTTAACCAAAGCCTGTCTAAGCTCTTGATAAGCTGGTGGTACTTAAGCAGGCTGTGTGCTGTGACCTCAGTTAATCATGCTGCTTCTCTTATCTTTCATTGTTACTCTTTGCTTCCTTATTTTGTTCACCTGCTCTTCTCATCTTTCAGTTAGATTGATATCTCTTCAAGAATAAATCTTACTTTCATTAGATGTGTATTGTCCTTGCTCCAGCAGGGCTTCAGTTCCAGTTTAGGGACTATTGCTGATTCTTTAATAGAAATGCCAAAGTTAGGGCATACCCTATTTTAGTAATACTGGAACTGTGCATTATATGGATCATATTGTAATGTCAGCCTCTCTGTTCTTGAATTAGCATAACACTTCCCTACTTCTTAAAAAGGAGGTGCTGATTGTGGAACGAGCACAACTCATCTGTATAAAGTTCTCAGGTTAAGATCTCTGAGTTTCGGCCTGTGATTCCTTTAAGGTCACTAATATGCCTCTTGGTTTTTTTTCTAGAATAAAATAAGGCTAAAAATATCACCTAGTATGTATTACATAGATACTTATCTTTCTAAGGGAGAATAAGACCCAACAGAAAAAATGCCTTAAAATTTTCTGGGAAGGTTTTGATTGAAGAAATTTAATATTTACAATGGGAATTCACACAATGAGAAAAGACAACTCTGTTCACTCGTGGATCATTGCCTGCATTGCAGCATGTAATGACACTTTTTCGCTTCATAAAAACTAATTAGTTGCATGTATTTAACTTATGGTAAAGTAAAAAAAGACACTACTGAAGTTTAACTTTACAGTATGGCTCAGCTGGTAGCACATGCTGAAATTATCGTTCTCTTGCCTCTTTCTGCAGCGAAAATGCACAGCAGGCAAACAGTATGGACTCTTTAAATGTCCAAAAGGTATCTGTGTTATGAATAACTTTCCAGTGTGTGGCCAACATGGAACTGTACCCTCCTGACATGGCTGCTGAAACTCATTTCAAACCAGAACAGAAGACAAATGTCTCTCCTTTAGGTAAACTGGTTGACTTCCCAAAAGAATACTCAGGCACTTCATAACAATATTGCTCAATATTATAAGCTTTCCCGACATTCCTTTACTGGAGAGAACTCTTGAGTAGCTGTTCTTTGCCATTTAGCGGTTCGCCATGTGTAATATGTCCAGGAAAGCAATTACAGTCGTTGTTTAGCATATTTCACCGAATGCGAGACACTCGTGATGCTCTCTACAAGTAAGTATCAGTCAGCTAGAAAAGCTTTTATTTTGTGGCAAGTTTGTAAAATCCTATAGTCCATGTCTGTCAAGGTTTAAGCCCAGCTGGCAACTAAGCCCCACGCAGCAGCTTGCTCACTCCCCCGCAGTGGGATGGGGCAGAGAATCAGAAGGGTAAAAGTGAGACAACTCGTGGGCTGAGATAAAGACAGTTGAATAGGTAAAGCAAAAGCCGCGCACGCAGGCAAAGCGAAACGAGGGATTCATTCACCGCTTCCCATCGGCAGGCGGGTGTTCAGCCATCTCCAGGAGAGCAGGGCTCCATCACGTGTAACGGGTGCTTGGGAAGACAAACGCCATCACTCCGAACATAACCCCTTTCTCTTTCTTCCCCCAGTTTATATGCCGCGCATGATGCCATACGGTATGGGATATCCCTTTGGGCAGCCGGGGTCCCCGCTGTGTCCCCTCCCAGCTTCTTGTGCACCCCCAGCCTGCTCGCTGGTGGGGTGGGTGAGAAGCAGAAAAGGCCTTGACTCTGTGTCAGCACTGCTCAGCAGTGATGAAAACATCCCTGTGTTATTAGCACCGTTTCCAGCACCAATGCCAAACAGAGCCCCATGCCAGCTACTGTGAAGAAAATTAACTCTATTCCAGCCACAACCAGCACAATGTGTTAAATACAGTAGGAAACACAGGTGACCTATTTGGGAATACTCTTAGAAAGATAAGTCAGTGCATCTTTTCTATTTAAAATTCAAGCAGCCTATTTGGCCAAGAAACACTGAATTTTTAAGAGCATGGTAGATGCATACAATCAAGCAAATATCTTTGTCGCTTTTTCTAGCAACCACTCAATATAGGAAGTTGTACAACCACCAAAGGAAACATCACAAAAGACAGGGTGAAGTAACTGACCTCTGTAGATCTGTTTATAAGCTCATTTATGGGGTTATATGTGCACCCCCCTGTATTTCATGCATGTGATCACCACTCAGCAAAGAGATGCCTGGATTTTAGTAGGCTGTGCTACGAAAATGTTGTGTCATTAATGGCAAAGAGTCCACATCAGTGTCAAAGTGGTATTCTTATCAAACCTTTCTGATAGCGTTTCTATAGAGAGACAATTAAAATTAATAATTTATGGCAATGCCAACTTTTACCTTCCAATTTGGGGAAAAAATGGTCTTGTAAACACTTATACTACAAAAAAGTTTCTAAAGTATTTGTTGTAAATCTTCACCTATAGCAGAAAGGGAGAAATCCAATGCTAGTTGTTAGCAACCTAAATATACTTCTAGAATGTACAAGAACAATTGCTAATGATGCAGACTGCTTTTAACTTGGATGTTACTGGATATTATTTTCTACTAATTCAGAAGAGTCTGGATGGGTTGTAGAAATGTGGACTTATGGGTTTGGAACAGATTGCAGATCCACCTTGTTTAGAATTGTGTCAAACTAATACCAGATGTTCCAGAGTAAGACATAAATCCTATAATATATTTGACATCTCCAAAATCCCAGTAGGTGCTTCAGTAACATTAAGGTAAAATTATTTTGCAAAACTTATATGTGATCAGCTATTGACATAATAACATGTGACAATACTGTTAATGTTTTACATTAGAGTGCAAGTTTGAGCTAGGAGTATAATTGCTTTGGAGTATCTCTTGGAGTTGGAAATGAAAAGTCTTGGAGAATGTTAACAGCAGCATTGTAGTTGACATGAATGTGGAAAGGAATGCAAAAGTGTGGCCCTTTATCTTAATTTCTACATGGAAGCTCCCAAAACTTTTTCTGCCATGCCTGTAATTATCTCTGTGGCTGATTTTATTTCTTATATAGAATACTGTAGCATTCTTCTTCAGCTATATAATTGTGAAATCCTGTAAGCACCAAATGTTCCCTGTGATCAATGTGCCAGTCTTGTGTTCAGTGTTTTCCACAACCTATTGATATCCAGAGGAATTCCTCTAGCAGGAAGTTGTGCCAATTAATGCTATGGGTTTTTTCTCCCCCAAAAACATGATTTGAATTTTAAAAATAATTTAAACCTTATTAAATTCACTATGTTTTTCCTTATTGTCCTACGAGACCTATGTGCTGAATAGTGGTGTCTGGCTTAGGTTTCTTTGTGTTATGATCTATAGCCTTGTTTGTAAGCATTTCATGATTTTGTCATCCCAAATGTGTTTAAAAATATTACTATTGTATTGTATTTAACTTTTGTGTCTGTACATTAAGTGAAAGTCAGGAGAGAAGCAGGGAATTCCCCTGGCTCTCTAACTGCATTTGAATTTAATTTTCCTCTTTCATCTCCTCATTGTCTTCTCTATTTAAATTGCAAGCCTTTTGGTATGGTTTCTCCTACACACTTTGTTTGCAATGCGCCTAACACCATTGTCAAATGACCCTTAGTCTTTTCAATAATAAATAAGATCTATAATAATATAAAGATAATCTGGAGACACAAACGCCCTAATTATGCAAGCGGGAGTAGGCAGTTGGAAACCTCTTTTCTTAAAACAAAACAAAACAAAAAAAAAACCCTCAAAAAAACATTTAATATATGTGCAAAACAAGAGTAGCATTAATTTCAGATATTAATCTGAAATGGTATGTGGGTCTCTGGATTTGTTACTACACAGTAAGAAACCTAAAGATGCACAGATATCAATTGTGAAGTTGTAGTTGTTTCTCCGCTATCTCTTGGCAGTGTCATATCAGTTCAGCTGAAAAGACATCTAAGACCCTGAAAAAAGGCAAATGCATTTTGTGGGGTAGCTAAAGACATTGAACTTTCTATTCTTGGGACACAGGTTTTGAAGAAGTCGCTAAACAACCACTGGACTTTTGGTAACCTGTGCAAACCTAACCAATGTTTGTGTCTTTTGAAAAGCCTACCAACAGAACCGGGTTTTTGTTGTGTGGATGACAACGCCCTATGGAATTTTGATCAAATCCACGTCTCTCTGTTGGCTTTCTACTGTATCTTATGGTTTGTGTAATGCAAACCAAGACAGCTTTAAGAAACAGACCTGCCCTGTCAGTCTTCACAGATTGATGCTTTTAGCAGTGTTTAAATTCACCACTCGTGCATTTTGGTGGTATTTTTTGTTTTGGTTTGTTTTTTTAAGGTCACATTTGAGTTTTACTGGTGTTAATTCTGAATTAATGAAACTAGTAATTTTCTACTGCTATTCCATAATACCCTCCATTGCCTCTCTTTGCTTGAAATTTCATATCTGATGTTCTTAATGTTAAGGTCAATTTTATTGATTCTTCGGATCTATTCTTCCCTTGCATTTTTACTAGGCACATACAGAGAGGGTAACTAATCTTAATATCTTGTGTTCACAACTCTTTTTAGCATGAAATCGGTAACTGACATATTAATTATAATAATCTGTTAAATATACTTTACCTACATGTTAATTATAGCAGACCATTCTCATTTATTTCTCTGGGTAGGCTATTAATTCAACCCAGATGGTACAGCTTTTTCAGACTGTAGCACTCAGTGTTAACGGAATAAATCATGTTGCCAAGATACAGGAGCAAAAATGTTATCACATCTGAATAGGTTTTAAAATGATATAACCATGAAAGAAACTTACCTTTTAATCAGGGAAGAAGCTTAGTTAGAGGACGGTCAGTAACCCAGGCCTGCTTTGTAAGAGAGGAGGCATTACTTGGAAGTACAGGAATTTCTCTTGTGTTCCAGAATATCAAGCATTTTGGGAAAATACCTTTTTTCCCTGCCTAAATTAAGCAACCTAAAACACGTGATGTAAAATAATTGTCTCATTTTACTGGAGAAAATATTGAGTACTGTTAAAAAACCTTCACGCTCTTCAGCAGAAATAATTAGAATGCCATGTTTACTGTTTGCAGTCTCTGTTTAAAGGAAAGGATTCAAACTGCTGCAGTAACTGTAAATAATATGTAAAAATTCTTCCTCCCTCACATTTAATTAAAACAGATATTGATATCACTTCCTTCCTCTTCCACCTTTCCCCTGTTAGTGTGCTCAACATGCAGTTCTCTGCTGGCTATAGAGAGTAGGATTTTTACTTTGATGTAAAACACGTTTTAGGTGACACGTTACTTCTTGAACACCTCATTTTTTTAAATCAGAGTCCCCTCCTACACACATTCACACACGCCTCCACCATGTTTACTTGCACAGTATCTTCTGATTTTGTTTTTTCATTCTCATTGGACATATGGATCATATTTAGGTATTTCAAAACCCACTGCTTCATCTAGATGAATGAATCAAGATAATCCTTTATAAAATAAGATTAATGTCACCTTTAGCTTCATTTTTACCGTATAGAATAAACAGTTTTTGAGTGATGGACACAGAGTTTTCCATTACAAAAACCTAGGTAACCTAGTTAGACTGAACATGCACTCTTTCTAAGTAGAGAGAAACAGACTGTTCTAATTTTCTTACTCTGTTGTAAGAGCTAAATGGAATAATAATACTTTTAAGTGTATTATCTGCTCATATCCAGGAAGAAAATTAAGAACTTGAGAAAAACTGCAACTTATGCATCAAAATCTTCTTGGTATCTAGGTGCACGTTCCAAAACGCTACTAGCATGGTGGAAAAAAATAGAACGTTTTTTTCAATCTTATCAGAAATATTTGCTGTAAAAGGTTATACTTAGGGAGGAAATTATGTAGGGCAATTAAGTGCTAGCAATTATTGTGTGAACCTTTCTAGGCAGTACCAGTTTCACGCTTCAGTAGAACCTTTGGGACACATGCTAGGGATACTTGTTCTTGACTGTTGAATTAGTAAGATAAAAACCAAACAAACTGAAGTACTACTAATTATTTGATAATTTCAAATAATCTAATTTGTGTATTTTGGAAGCAAAAGAGTAAACCTTGGCTATGACTTGAGACACAGCTTTGTATGAATTACACCTCTTTACTACCACGAAAAAGGGATCAGTAGTTGATGTTTTATGTTCTTCAGCATGAGCCCTTAGTTCAGACTCCATAATCAGCTACCACATTGCTTTACTTCTATTTTTTTTTTTCCCCTCGTGTTAGAAAGTGTACATTTTAAACTCTGAATCACAGTTACCAACCATATAAAATGGGACTGTTTGCTAATTGCTGTTAAACATGCTGTTAATTGCTTTACTTGTTGGGAGTCTAGGCTCTGGCAGCTCATCTCTTGGAATTAATCTGTTTCATTAAAGGCAGGTAAAAGAAGATACTTGAGTCCCAGTCTCACGGATTTAAAGGAATAGAAAAAATAGTCCCAAATTCTTTTGTAGACTTGAGAGAACTGTAAGAGTAATTTTTATCATCTTTTTGCCTCTCTGGCTGGCTGGCCAAAATGGTGTGACATTATCAAAACGTAATATTCACCGAGTACAACCTGGTCCCCCAGCCCCTCTATTTAAGCCATTGAGATAAACAATTGAAAAGTTTCCCAAGCGCCAGATTTGTAGAGCTACAAAAGGCACACTATCAACCCACAGCAGCAATTAGCATTAATATACAGTCCTCTTGATAGCCCCATTAAGCTTATTGGGCCAAATTCTACTTCTTTTCTTCATATACAAAAGCTGTGAGAAAGACCTATGGACTAAAACTGGCCCTCTGATTCTGGTGCTAGCCCTCGATTTGAAAGAAGTATGCCTGAAAAGAGAATAAAAAAACCCCAAGAACAAAGCCAATGTATGGCGTAAACCGTATGAATTACAACTAGGAAATGTTTCTAAACTAACTATCACGAAGAACTACAAAAACGCTACGCGGTTATGAGTAGCTTTTAGCTAGGGAATGTAAAATCTTAAATGGCACAGATAACGTCAGTCTGAATTACTGTTTTCAGAATGACACAGATGTTAGGATAAGGAAGCATAAATGGAAATTAAAGAGAAACAAATTCAGAACAGATGTCAGGAAGCATTTTTTTCATGCCGAGAATCACAAACGTGTAGAATGGCCTACCAGGCAAGATTGTTAAGGCAAAAGCACAGGGGACATTCAAGAAGTGATCAGATGGCATCATAGGGGAATTGAGTAGTAAAAAAGGAAATGAGCATGCATAAGGCAAATGGTTTTAATTTAATCCCAAACAATGTCCATGTTCTTGTGTTATTAATGCTTGCATATTTACCTTGGATAAACGCATGAATTCCTACATTTAAAAAAATGCAAAAAATACCTCTTTGTGACAACAAAATCAAGATAAATTTGTCATCTTTTCTGTAACGTCTTTAAAAATTGCGTTTATAACAAATGAAATTTTTTTGGTACAGTTTCTCTTGGTCATCTCTAGATGTTAGCTGTGCGGTCATAGGGGAACTCATGAATAACTTTACAATGTATTTCTCAGGAATGGCATCTTGTTGATGTTGTCACTTATCTTTTTAGGATGTTTGCTCCCCCGAGCGGTATTTTCACACAATGTACAGGTGGAAAAAATGATGTACTTCATCTTACCTTTTGGGGAGAAGCAGATATATAATGCTCAAAGCCCCAGCCCCACAACGGTTATTCATGTAACTCTGTGTTTTGTCTGCTCAGTTAATTTCGGTGGGGCTCTTTGTGTGCGTACTGTCCCGGTTTCGGCTGGGATAGAGTTAATTTTCTTCCTAGTAGCTGGTATAGCATTGTGTTTTGGATTTAGTATGAAAAAATGTTAATAACACACCGATGTTTTAGTTGCAGCTAAATAGCGTTTATACTAAGTCAAGGACTTTTCAGCCTCCCATGCCCTTCCAGTGAGGGGGTGCACAAGAAGCTGGAGGGAGCATAGCCAGGACAGCTGCCCCAAACTGCCCGAAGGGATATTCCAGACCATATAATGTCATGCTCAGTATAAAACATGACAGGACTGTTACATGCACAGGTGTTTGCAAGACAGGGTTCAAACTTGTTGTGACTCTTGTAGGAATCACGGTTTCTGCTATAGACTTTATATTTCAGTGTAGAGAACTTTGAGCCTCAATTGTGGAAAGATACAGAAGGTAGAGATCCCAAAAGCCACATTCAGCTTCTGAATGTGGGAATCAATATTTTGCATCATCACTCTTTGCTGGGTTGAGTCCAATGGCAAATAAGGGAAAGATGAAAACAGCTGATGGCTCTGAGCCATGTTTATGGACCCCTTTTGTTACTTCACTGAGCATTGAAGGTAGCTCTGGAAGTTCCTGTAATCCCATTATTTGCAGCTTATGGCATAAGCAGAATAAGCAAAATGCTCATTTTTATTGTTACTCTGTCCGTTTTTCTTCTGCTTCCCTGATGTTCTCCCTGTCTGTCTTGTCCTGATTACCATATAGCCGCTGTACCAGGAGAACTCTTGAGAAGAGGTCTATATAGGACACCAATATGCAGGACACTATTGGGTATCTCTAGGAGCTTGGAACTAAATAACCTGTGAGGATTTGCTCCTTTCGTGCTAAATGCGAATTTGGCTTAGAATTTTGTTTCTTGGGTATAGAAGTTTGGCTCATATGCATAATAAAATAATTAAAATTCAGTGTAATGTGCTGTGGTTTTTTTTCCTCTCAACACTGTTACTACAATAGGCTAAAAAGAACAAACCTGAACCTAGTAAACAATGATGATGAAAAATAAAGGGAGGTATTGTGTAGGTTTCAGAGAACCACATCCTCACTGTGCGTAAATCGTCACAGCACTATTGAAGACAATGGCAATTGAAGTAAATAACATTCTGTTGCTTTCCTACTGGCTAGGTGGTGTTTTACCATCTGTTGTAACATTATTGTTTGTGTTATCAGGATTTTAATTTTGCAGGCATAGAAATGTAATGGAATCCACCTGGTGTATAATTTAGTTTATGCCTTCCACTTTATATTAGCTTCTAGTCTCGTAAGTCCCTGACTTGTAAAGTAAATTAATCAATTAAACACTGATTTTATGTACCACTTCCCTTTAAAGTGTTCTTAGATAATATTTGATCAGTATATATTTAAAACTCCTGACGTTTAAACAAATCATCAGCTTGTCATTTAGGTGCAGACACAGAAGACTAAACAATACAGTGTTAACTTATCTGTTGTAGACTGAAAATGCTGTCTAGGCTTATCTTTTTTTAATGTGCTTTTGACATAAAACCAGTTCACTAAGTCACATACTGAGAAATTCAATAGCAGAATGGGCTTAGTGATTTACTGAAATCATATGTAAATCTCATAGTCATATACTGTGTATAGATTAGGAACTCCATAGAAAAAGGGAGAGAGCTGTAAGAAATTAAAGCGATAGAGCCATGAGCTACTTTTGAAGGTTCTGGAGTTTTAATCATAACCTTATGTTGATATTCCTATTTCCATTGTGCTTGCCAGCAAGTTGCTCTTTTAAAATTGTATTTCCATTTCACTGTCGGTGTCTGAAACTGAATTACAAAGTTCCATAGCAACATTTTCTTAATTATGTTACTATCAGTTAATTAACACTTGTACAATGCATACCAGGCATAGATTAGAAAGAGAATGAAGACACGTCCCATGTCAAGGAGAATAGGCTGGGATTTTACAAATGAAGAGGGCTAATGGAGTTCAGCATCAGTTCCCTTTGACTGTCAGTGAGAACTCGATACCCGCTTTCTCTAGCACGCTTTGAAAATCGTAGCAATAGAGTGAAGGGGCCAATCCTACAGCATCTCTCAGAATGCTGAGTATGGCATGTAGTCTCGAAAGACTGCACAGCACAAATTTGGTAGTGATTTTACAAAACTGAACCGTAAGGCTAGCTACATCAGAAATGAGATGAACTTATTCACAGTATTGAATGCAAGTACCAGCATACACCAAATTCTTTGATATGTTTTTGGTGAATCATTAGGTGCAAGATCTTTGTAAAGTCTCACCCAAGAATTTCTGTTAATTAATAGTTGCACAAAAAAAACACCCTGAACCCTCACCCCTTGTTGATTATTTCCCTTCTACAGGTAAGACTCAAAGTGGCAGCGATAGAATTTGTAAGATAACACCTCATTCAAGATGGAAGAAGTCTATTTGTTCAGACACTAGGAACAGTGGGATAAACTTCTCTGAGCTACATCTTGCCAAAGACGCGTCCTCGGATGATCTCAAAGAACCGTTGAGAAACGGTATGTGTTATACACACCTATTCAATAACGTCTAGCTGGCATGTTAGAGGCAACCTCATTTTTATTTGTTTGAAAGTACCCTTGATTCTAAACCAGTTCTGTTTATTTCCATGATTCTGGACACGAAAGAATACATTCTTATATGAGTAGCATGATATTTTTAAATAATGGAATATAATTCCATCAGCACTGTGTTCTCCTGTTATTTATTACTGTACTAAATTATCTAGAAACGAAGACATCCAGTTTATAATGAGATATCTGATGATTTATTTTTGAAAAAAAATATTAGCGTTATTATTTATTAATTCTAGCAGTATTCCTCAGTGTATACTCCATAAATACTAACATATCTGATGTCTTGTAAAGATACGATGAAAATAGCATTATGCCTGATGTATGGGGAAGATTTGACATCTCATTTTTGTGTAGTTGATCTTCTATAGCTTATAGTATCAAGAAGGTCAATTAATTAAGAACTTGTGTCAAAAAAACAAAAGGTAGTGCTAGTGTAAGGGTATTTGAAGACATGCATTGGACTAAAAACAGTTTAGCCGTGAACATTATCACAGAGGTTGTGAAGTGGAAGTATGCATTTGTGCATGTTCATTTGTGGAAGACTAAATAAATTACAAAATTGCTTTTAAATTGTTGTATTGCTCAACAAATACCCTTAAAAAAATACTGAGAGCTGTGTGAGGATATTGTGATAAGTCCTCACAGGAGATCTCAAGTTGTTCTCTTAAAAATAGTATTTATGCTGGATATTATTTTAAGTAATATCAAAACAGTAGCACTATCTACATTTACTGTTAAAAATAAGCCAGATACATCATCGTGATGCTGGATGAATACAGCTGTTGTCCAAAACCCACAAAGACCATCTGGAATTTGAGGTTTATCAGAAGATTATTGTTCAAGGCTGGTTTATCTCAAAACCCCAAATCCTTTATGTTTGTGCTGACATAGTCTTTTTCAGAGTCTGGTGTAGAGAGATTTCCTTTAAGATTGTTATATATTTGGTCTTATTAAGAACATGACAATCACTTTTGTTCTGATATATACAGTTAAATACAGTACTGTCTGTGTAAGTATTTTAAGGATAAATTTACAGGTTGTTTCATTGTCACTTCTCTCAGGTTTTCTCTTCAGATGGAAGAATTAATCTATCAAATAAACTTTTGTAAATACACCATATTAACCCTGAGATCACGAAGACTTAGAAGAACTTGATGTTTATCTGTGTTTCCCCAATTATAGGTAAGCTTGAAACACTCAAAGGAGCATTGTGGTTATTTGACAAATGCAAATTTAACATAGAATTAAACATGACACAGTTTATAATACAAGTTGATCTTTGCTTTGTACCTTTGAACAAAAATCTTGTTTTTCCAAATAGCATGATACAGGCAAGCCAGCTAAATGTTCATTTTCTGTGGGGAGGAGAAGGCAGAGTTCCTAGCTACAACTGGTTGACTCTGTGCGGGTGAAAAGTCCCAGGTGATGACTTGATAACAACAGAACAACAGGAAAAAGGAGTAGCCTTATAGATCATCTTCAAGGATCTGGCTGTAGCTAAAGCCCGTTATGTCATATATTCTGTATGGCATTTAATTTCTTTCTTTAGTTTTCTAGGAAATGTAAGGAGGCCACTAGTACTTCGGTGAGCTCTGCTTTTTTTAAAATATGTAATACAGTAGTTCGAGATGTGTCTGAAGCTAGTGTGAAATTGGTGGATTCAAGAGGGCTTACTTGAAAGCCTTAGGAGTAAACAGAATGAACAAGTCTATGGCACTCGCGTTGCATTTCTAAAGATTTATTCCAGTATGTTTGGTGTTGATTGTGGCTTGTCTTACCATATCTTTCCTATGTTCATCAGAGCACAGACTGTGACTTTGGCTTCTAGCCATTACCTTTTGGCAGGACTGATATTGTAGAGATGGTACGGCCATCACACACATCTCCATGTATACAGCATAGGAGAGGACTCTGACGTTTGTATACCATATTGGAAAAATTGTGCTGTGTTTCCTTGCTACAATTGATAGTAGTTCCACAAAGCCGAATGTATTCTTTGCATTTCAAAATGTTGTGGTATCAGGATCCCACTGGTTCTATATTAGTATTGTTACCTATAGATGACTACATTAAAAATTATTATTTTTATGACATAATACAAATGAGGCATTTAGCAATTCCTTAAAATTGTGGAATTACAAGTACTTTGGATTTGCTATTTATTAGTACAAAGGGGAAAAGAATCCAAGTAGCATACACACATACAGCATACACAAATATACATTTATATATGGTCCATATAAGGTACTAAATTAAGTAACTGCTGCATAGTTCAGATGATGTTTTAAAGCACAAAGCTCAAGTTGCAACACTAATCACTGAAGGGGTGCTGTGCAACCTTGATATGTGCTGGCTGGAATGGAATAGCTCATTACAAATATGAGGCAGAATCCATACATAAAAATCAAGCAAAGAAACCTGTGTATTTCTTAGGCATTATTGAGATGCCAATCAGAGTGCTGCATGTGTGTCTGGAATTCTGAATCATTTTCTGGATGCACTTATTCCATATCCTTGGTACAAAATACCTACAAATAAATTCTAGGGCTCTCCAAAGGCTTGTATGTATTTGCTACTGCTCACATATTTCTGAAATCTATTGTCAGTCATTTGACAAATACTCAATGTCAAATAATTGCAAGTTCACTAGCATTCCAGACTGCCACCTTCATTTTACTTCTTTCCTGGGAGGAAAAGTATTCTTGCAGGTTGTTTGTGTGGCTTTTTGTTTTGGTTTGGGTTTTTTTTCGTTTGTTTGGTTTTTTTTTTTCCTGGAGGCAGCAGAC
>NW_010529497.1:60504-72488 GCF_000687285.1 Phaethon lepturus | reverse complement strand
CTGAACATTAATTTCTTGAAGGCCTGTGTCTAGGGCTAAGGCCACTCCTGCAGAGCCTCAAAGCTAACCCTAAGCAGAAAGTGTGGCACTTGCTTTTGTAAATTAAAATTAAAAATTGAAAGGTACTTTGACCATGATGCAGCTCTCCATTGGCATTTTTATTTGCTAGCAGAACTTCATTTTGGTGCAGCTTGTGCCAGCCTGAAGAGCTTGATGCAATGCTCCTTAGTCCTATAATTTTTATTTGTGTAAGTTTTGTGCTTTTGGGTCAAGTCAGCATTTTCTGTAGATACTGTGTCCAGAAGACTTATGTTACCTCAGGAAAAAATAACTGAAAGTGACAGAAGGGTTTTGTGTAACAGTTTGGCACAAAAGACAGAGCAAACCAGGATGAAGTGTGTTGAAGAGATGTGTTTTTCCCCAGGTCAGACTAAAGAAAGGATTGGTTTAATCCAGTTTAAAACTAAGAAAGCTATAACAAAGCATAATACGAAACTGGAAGTATGCTATATATTATAGCAATGAGAATAGAAGTGTTCTCTGTTATGTGACATAACTAATACATTTCTATATATGTTTCTTATATTTTATGAGGGATTTCTTTTGTATAGTAATTTTGTAAAGTCTTTGTCAAATATTGTGACCTTGATTCATTGTTCCTTGATTCTTGCATTGCATGCTGTTAGGACAGTACAGAAGTTGAATGATACAGTGGTGGATCAGACTCTGTTGAGCTTTTGCACAGGCACTCTTTACCTGTGCTTTCTCCAAGCTGAAGGTTAAACTTGATGTGTTGTTCTAATGTGTGGGTTACTTCAGAATGCATTTTGCTTGCTCTTCAAGTGCATTGCAGCCCTGCAAGGATCAGTGTCTGATTTGTTTTCATATATAGCATTTTTCTGAGGTGAGAAACAAGAGACCAGTGTGATTATCTGGGCCTCAGAGAGAACTCTGGCAGGAAATGTAAGTGTAACTTAAATATTCAGTAGCTATTTGTTAACTGTGATACTGTTGAGCACAAAATAAGCTTGATTAATATGCATCTATCTATCCTTTTAAAGCATTGTGTATCAAAGGATAAAGCATTCGCATTTTGTACGAAGTATGAGGCTGTAGCCATATCAATATCACTATAATTACACTTCTAATCTTTCCTCTGAGTATCTCAACTTTCCTTGGTGGCTGGCATCAAACTTTTTAAAAAAAGAGATAATTAATATCCACATCTGAGTTTGTGAGAACTTTCACCTGAACTTCTATGTGCGTTATAGATAGAAGAAATAGTGCAAAGAAAGTGTTAGCTCTTTTCATGTTTGAAGTGTAAGAGTAGAATAGGACACAAAAAATAGCAATGTACTGGCTGTATTTTGTGATCACTTACAATACAAATTAGAACAGACTTACTGGGTTCTATTTGGCAGAAAATGGTAACATTACGCAAGAAGGCAGATATGATGTCTAAATACGGGCAGGGATAAATCTAGCCAAAAAACCAGTCATGGATGCAGATGTCCCTGCTGAAGTTTTTGCACCTGGGCCATTTGGTTTCCAAACTGACCTCATGACTGGCCACAATGGCTGCCTTCTCTTCAAGAGCCAAAAGAGGAAGAGGCTTAAGTGGGTCCATATGGCACACAACAATCAACAGCAAAGATGCATTGCCAACTTGGTATTGCAACTACAGTTTCTATTTCAGTGTGCTGTGGAATTGGTTCACTATTCACAGAAGAGCAAGTGCTGCCAGGAGCAGCTTAATCTATGAATTTATCTAATTATGTCCTAAAAGCACCGGAGGACTGCAGTATGATTTCAGATGTTGTGAGATGAAGCCAAAGTCAATTTAACCTGAACTGTGCAAATTCCAATTTGCATCCAGAATCAAGAAGTTCCCTTATGTATAGTGGTGGTGGTGGTGGTGCGGAAGTTGTACTGTACAGCATTCTTCGGGTAGGAAGCAGAATATACCATCAGTTGACTTCCAGGAGTTAAAGAAAGATGACCCAAAAATTACAAATAAGCTGTTGAACACTGATATCTGTGACCTTGAACAACTTTGTCTTGTTTTTCCTTCCCACCCTGGACTTCATAATAGAATTTATTGTAAAGCAATGATACGCATCTGAAAAAAGTAAAAGACCTTTGATATAATTGCCATGAAGCTAGAAAATCAAATGATATTACTGTAAAATCCTCGTAATAGCCTAGGCAATAACTTCTCCGTGTTTCAGTGCTGTAGCTCTGTTTGTTCAGTAGTTGTTCATTATGTAGTTTTATCGGTTATTTTTCCCTTTTATCGTCTGTTGATAGAGGGTACTTAACTATTTATGAGTCTCTCCATGGGTGAAGTTTGCTGTTTCCTGGCTGGAATTCTAAGTGAGAGGAACATTGCCCTGTACTGGGTACAGGGACACCTGCGTGTATTTGTTCCATTGTGATATCTAGAAAAAGATTTATGTATGTGAGTCATTCTTTCCACCTGAAGACAGCCACATAGTTTGGGTAGGACATTGCCTTGTGACTGTGGCATTCTTGTTGACTAATGGTAGATAAGAACCAAACACATATTTGCATTTGCTAACCCAAGTAGACACCTGTCCCTAAGGTTATATTAAACCAAATCCTTTGCGGGGCCGGGAAGGGGGCGGAATAAAATTTTAAAATTAGGAATTTCTTTAGTTGGTGTGTCTCTGGACATACTGTTTCTACTTAGAAACGCTGTGGTAGGGTCTGAAGTATTAGTAGGAAATACAATATTGTATGATATTAAAAGGGCCACTAAAAATACATAGCAGATGATCTGAAGATAGTCTTCCATCAGGTTTTATTGGGCTCAAGAGTTGAGCCTAAAAAAATGGCAGTAATTAAAAAACTTCGAATTGTTTCAGCTGACTGAGTAGTATTCATTCAGCGATTTATTTTTTCGTATGTAGAAAGCTATTCCCACCCCATTTTTCCAGAGGATGTGTCACTGCTACTTAGTTTGTCTAGCACCTCTGTTTTTTACCTGCTATAAGCTCACATTCAACTTCGTCACATTGTCCCAAAGATATTTTAGCATTCACCCTTTTCAGCTTTACACAGAAAAATGTTACTTCCAAACTAGAAGCACACATAGCCTTGCATGGGCCACCTTTTACAGAGCTGCTGCAAAGAGCAGATTTTTAAATCATCTTATCACAAAGCCCATGCAGTTATGCAGATGACATACTTACCAGGAATGGAAAACCTAGGCTCACAGGGTTTTTACAAGTTCAATAACTTTCACCTGCCATCAGATTCTTTCTGAAATGCTTCTATACCTACAGTGCTCACTTAAGCACTCTGTAAAATCTTAAAAAAAATATAAAAATCCAATAGCCTACAAGCTACAGTACATAGACCCAAAGTCTGTAAAAACACCAGTCAATCCAAACACACCAAACCGTTTTTAATATACAACCAAGTCATCAGACATCACTGCGTGTGCCACAAGCAGAGTATTTACACCCATCTTATTCATATTAAGACTTTTATTCAACAAGGCTATTCTCCTAGGAAAACAACATGTATTTTTGAAAGGCCAAAAAATGTAAAAATATAAATATAACAAAACACGTTTTTGTAAGGAATTGCTTCAATCCAGTAGGAAACCCTACTGATTATATACATGTCATTGTAACTAGGAACCCACATGGAAAAATCATTAAAGAATTGATTTTTATCTTTATAAAATATATATTATATAAAAATGTATATTACCAAGACTTGACCTGGAAAGAAACTTCCAATAATATCCTCACCTAGCCTTTAACCAGGGAGACTCTTGTTCAAGTCATAGTAAGAAATAAATTCCCCGCGGTCTAAAATTTACCAACCAAATGGTTCTAAAACCAGAGCTGAGCAAAATCGTAAAGATGGTTGACACATTCCTCTATGCCCACAGTAAGTAGCCTCTGCCAGCACAAACCCATGAAAATCCCTGAAACGTTATATACTTTTTCCATTGTGTAAAACTCCCTGGTGATATTAAACAATCATTACACACCAGAATGATCTAATACAGCTCATCAGATGTAGATAAAACTGCAGAATATCCACTTACTTACTGGAAGAATTCCTTACAAACTTGTCACTTCTCCGATCTTTAGGTTTGCAGGTAGTCATCAAAAAAAAAGCTTCCTAGAGATGGTACTGAAAAGGAGAGCTCTTAATCTGAGTTAATAACAAAATCCAGAAACTCAGAAATAGGTTTAATAACTAATGTCATCATGTTTCACGGATGGTAAACATTACTTTTCTTCTTTGTTCTAGAGAAAGCCACTTTAACCTGTCCTTTCTTGCAACACCCTGTCCAAATAATACTCTCTATGCCACAAGTACCTGCCACGATTTTGTCAGTGATTTTTTTTTTTTTTTTAAACCAATAAGTATCTAATTAAACCCTAAGCATTTACTCTTCTGTAAAACTAAAATACTTTCTTCGCTATGGCCTCTAGCACTGTGGAAAGAAAGACTGTCCTTATCTCTCCTCAGTTGGCAGCTCTGGAAAGAGATGATGTTGCCATACCTCATCCAGAGTCCTCTTATCGGACATGAGGACACCACGTTGAAAAGTAAATTTAAACTGTACTAAAGGGCAGTAATGCCCAAAACTGAATGCTTTCTACTCGAGTAAGTGAACACATATCCTTGAAGACAATCCATTCATCAGTGCACAACCAGCGCAGAAAGCAGAAGGCGTGATTCTGTAGTATTGATTCAGCAGCTAAAAGAGACCAGAGGAGCTAAGTGTGGGCTACAGGAATTTGACCATGTGTTAGATTCCTCTGAGGAGTATGTCATATTTCAGTCTCCTCTGAAGAACAAATGCAAGAAAGTCATTCACCCTTGACAGCAAACTTTCCTAGCATTTGCCCTTCAGCAAGCTACAGCAGAAGCCCCACCATCGTGTAGGAGAAAAGAGAAATTAGAATGAACAGTATGGGATCCACAACTGAATTTCACAAAAATATGTTGATCTTTGGCGAACTACCCCTACTTTGAATAAGCATGGGAAGGTTGTATAGCGTTATCTTCATTGGCTTGTGAGCTTGCAGGGAAGGGTTGTCTCACTCTTTTTGTAGTTTCAACACAATGTGACATGAACAATGTTTCTTTTGTCAGGCAGGGAGGAGGAGTGTGAGTTTATCCATTTGTAAGCAGTGTAGGAAGGCTTTAAGTGTTTTCTTCTTGAGTACTAGGTGAAGGTGATTTATTCAGCTAGCAGTGCTACCACAGGAATATCATAACCTCAAGCAAGTACAGCGTGGCTCTCTGATGATCAGTGCTAGGTGAGTACAGTGGCCCTAGACACTGTGTTCTTGAAATTCTATATTATAATACTTGCCACACCTACTGCAATACTTCCTTAATACGAAATAGGTCCTAAAAGTCACTTTCTGGCTTTATGTATTATTAAAAACTCTCATATGCAAAACTTGAACGTCACTTGGATATGAAGTTCATATAGCTATGCCTTTCCTTTGTAAGATTTTGATTATCACAGTCTTTCAGATGACCCTATATATTGCTTATGAATTCAACATCTGACTCATGCTTTTTGTGATTCTTTAGGAAAGGACATTAACCTTACTGCAAACAAAACCAATTGTTTTATATTATGTGCTGCTGTTAGTTTACAAGCCCTTGAACAAGCAAGGAAGGAGTATCTCAACAATACTTACTGTTTTCTGCATTGTTTTAAGACCTGTAAATATATGTAACAAAAGTAGATCTACCGAGTTAAATTGCAAGCTATGAGATGGGCAACTTTATCTTTCTTGTCCTGTAATTGCCATGATTCAGCTGGGAGGACTTCATAGCTTAGCTGAAAAATGCATCTTTCCAATCGGCTCTACATGGTTTTGTACCTCTCCAGTAGCTAATTTGGTTGTTTATCTGAAGTTTGTCTATCATGTATTGCTGAAACAAGCCCAAGACTCCTAAAACATCTCAGGCTATATGTCTGTGTACAACTTCAAGCATTAAAAAAAAACTAATTTCCAGTCTACCAGCTACTTCTCATGCATGCATCCGTTATATGAAGTAGAATTTGATATGAAGAAAGGTAGTTGCAGAAGCAAGGGAAATTTAAGTGTTAAGAAAATATTTACTTACATTTGTTTATTAGAAGAAAGAAATGGTGTTAGGAAGTCACAGATTACAGTTTTCCTGTCATAACTTTTCTCTCATCTTAAATGTCAAATATAAGGTTATTTTATGACACTTTCTTTAGTAACTTCAAAATATCAATTTGCCAGAACTTATTAACCTTGAAATATGTCTAGTGTAGTAAAGTGTATAGACTACCATAATGTTATGAAAATTCTCATTGTGGTTAAAAAAAAAAAAAGCCAATACAAAATGATCTCTTTGTTTTAAATTTGCTCAAATGACAGATCAATGTCAACAAATCAGCAGTGTTCATCAGATACTTGGGGGCATGTAAGCTTAAAGGAAATGCAGAGACATTGCAGTAATAGTGTTTTAGCATGGTGAGACACAGCAATTGTAGCTGCTCACTTAAGCCTCGCTAATGGCATGCCTGGGCTAAGGACTTCTGACCGCTTATCTCTCACGACAGCGGCTTGCTGGGCGGTTAAAGGAGGCCTGAGGAGACCTTGTGTGGTGTTCCGCGTATTCTCTACAGGTTTTCCGTCCCCCTGCATTACCCTGCTGCTGAGCCTGACGTGGCGTGCTGACCAGGGCACTGGAAGCGGCGCAGCAGGCGATCGCCGAGTATGCTGAGCAAATGAAGAGTCTTAAAGGGCTTGGGAGAGCTGTCCCAGAGGATCGTAACTGAATTAAAGTGTGAGATCGGGTTGAAACCAAAGGGAGGTTTATCAAAATTTTAGGTGGATTGGGAATGTTCTGTGGCACTTCCAATGTTGAAATGGCAGTTGTGGAAGGCGTTAGGACAATTTTGTACTCCAGCACCTTAGCAGGATTCTTTATTTTGGAAGTTGGTTGTCTGTGTTTGGAGATAGATTGTCTTTTTATAAATTGGGAAAACGATAGTACACCTTTTGTTTCACAACAGTGAGAGTTATGTAGGTGACGGTTAAAAAGAAACATCTGTTAGAGGTTGTAAAGGCAAATCTGTACTGTAAGAGTAATAAGCTAACACGCGCTGGAGGAAAGAACTGGAACGCAAGAGGGAAGTTACAGTCTGAGTCTTACAGGACCCAAGAACCTTTCCGATTGGGACTGGTTCATGTGCTAAGCAGCTATGTGAATACCATGGAAAACTGTCATAGAAGGTACAACTAAATGTGCTAAATGTTCTTAATGTGCAGAAGTCCATACCGAAGTCTGTCCATAATTACTTACAGTTCAGAAGTCACAATAGTTTTATGTGCCTTTTAATCCTTTTGTTGACAATAGTGAGGCGGTGAACACTATGGAATATTTTGATAATACATTTCTTCAACATGAGTTTAAAAACAAAAATGAAACAGTCTTACAGCATGTTCTGTAAAGCTACTGAAGTCTCAGTTCAACTATTTCTGCCACCAGTTTACGAGTTTTGTCCATTGTTTCTGTGGTAGTACCACACTGACCTTTCCTCGGCCCATCTGGTATGCTTTTCAAATGAATGCTGCTGCTAACAATGCCCCAGTTCAAGCTGATGCTGGAGTGCAATCTAGTCATTGTTCACCAATGATTAATCAAGAAGAGATTTCATAATGAAGTCAGCATTAAAATGTATGGGCATGTGGCAAATCAGATTGAATGGCAATATCTCAGAATATATAGCATCATATTGTTAGGTTTCTTCTGTCGTTTTCACTCTCCTGGGGACTCGAGTATAGACTGATATCCTGAGAGCCCTGTTTATTTTACATTTTAAATGATTAGTGGAAGATTAAACTTTAATGCTAACTGAAAAATATAATGAAAATGCTAAATTCTGGGCTCCCTACCTAAATATTATTAGCTTTTACATGATGTATTTGGTTCTTTTGTTCTTGCTGACTCACAGTTCATAACCTTTCTTTTGTTAATGCATTTTAATCCCCTGTTCAGTATCCCTAGACAAAAAGGCATTGTGATATAGTAGTGGAGGGAAGGAGAAGAAATGGCCTAAAAAGAGAAAATAATGGAGAATGACTATTTTTAGATGCTTTCATTAAATATAAACTCAATTAAGAATAGTCACTAACTGGCAAGGAGATGATTTATATTAAAAACGGCCGTAATTTTTGAATCACAGAAGGGAAGTTATAGCTAAAAGTAGATTACATTAAGTAAAAGTGTGCCTGTACGCGTGCGCACTGTAGCTTGTACCTGATGCTGTCCTGCGTGAAGCACGCAAGTCAAGCCCACTTACCATGAGTTGCCAGATAAATCTCTAAATTCCAGGATGGAGGAAACAAACTAAACTTCTGGATATGTGGATTTTACGTACATTCTTGCCGTCTTCCATTCTAAATGTTTAAAGGCTCTCTCAGGTTGGTCTCATGAAAAATTTTGTAACGGGTCTATTGCTTGAGCAAATGGTGATGCAGAGTTTCCAAAGCAATAGGACACCTGATAAACAACAGCAGCTAGCATTTCTAAGAGACAGCCCATTTTTAATCTCCAAAAAGCAAATGACGTGTGGGCATATATATCTGATAATTCAGGCAAAGGATTCATACAGGTACTGGGGAAGGGGAAAATGAAAAGAAACACTGAAAGAAATGAGAAAAGGAGATAATGCTACGCTGTATAAAGAAGGGAAATACAGTACTGAATACATAGTTGAATGTTCTATATACTTTGGGGAATATTGGGGGGGGGGAGTATGTATAATGCTTTATCATTTAACAAAAAAAGTTCTGAGATTTTGTCTGTCCATTGCCTTGAAGATGCAATTCGTTTAATCGTTATCAGAAGTCAGTAAAGGATAAAAACAGAAACTGAGTAGCATGTTTCATCTTGACTTTGAAACAACAATTAAAATTCTGACTTGAACAAATCTAAAATTAAAAAGCAAAAATCAAAAAAGTTCACAACAAGAGCTGTTGTCATGGTCATCTGACTGACACTGGAAAATTGTTCTGAAACAGAACCTGTCAAGGAAAAAGTACAAGAGGTTTGCATTTGACAGAATACTTGTCTTTACAGCAAAACATCTCTCTCTCTCTCTGGTTCCTTACAAGTCAAGCAAACACTAGTGACTGCAAATGCAAACCCTGTTATGAGTAGATGGCTCTGCATTTGGGGGAAAAAAAAAAAGGAAATTAAAGTTACTTCTTTCCCTTTTGTTGTAGACAAGATTGTTATTAGACTGATGAGGGGCACCTGATTATTTTTCGGAGTTGTCTAGTGGATGCATATCTAGATTAAAAAAAACAACCAAACAAACCAAAACATTAGCAATATCCTTTTCTGGTATAGTTTCATGGAATAAATGGAGCTATTGGAAAGTATGGGTCTTCCTTTAAAACAGTACATACTTTGACATATTTTTACTCGAGGAGGGCCAAGAGATTTTACCATATCAGGGAAGTCCAAGACACAAAATACATAGAGCTTTTGTGTCTCCATTACTGGGTTTTTTTTTCATATTATAGCCGTCTAGTGACTTTCACTAAAATGTTCTTAAACTTACCACTGTAAGACATCTGAAAAACATTTTAATCATTAAAAAAAAAAAAAAATCACTAGGGTGTATAGATCCTAAGTCCAATGAAATCTGAATTTAAGTTAACATTATATCTTATTCCAAGAAATATTTTTCATGCAATCCTTCATGGAAGACTTGGTTATTGGGTATACGATCCCCACCTTCTTTAATATGCAGCACAACCCAGCATGTTTTATTCAATGAGTCCGATCAGTGGGTGTATTCAGACTATAAATTTGTACATTATGTACAGATAGAAAACATACAATGCCAAGAAACTGGCAAAGAAACTTCCAGTTGAATTTTTTTGTTTGGGTTTGTAAAAATAACTGCGGTGCATCAATTACTCCCTATTGCCATGGATACAAGTGACACTTTATTATATAACTGTACAGCTGTGCTCAGTTCTAGTATGAAAACCAGACTTTTTTCATCTTTCTATTTCATAGTTACTGAACTGAGATAATAACATCTCCTTTTACCTATGAATGTATTCAATTTCTTTACCATTCTCTAAAGTATTATTGATTAGAATTTCATTAAGGCATTTATAATAAAATCTATAGTAAATGCTTCTGTTTTACTACAAGGACGCTACGGATGAAGGTCATTCTGTAACATACTACAGAGCCAACAAAGGTATGTACCAGAGGAGTGCTATTAAAGTTAAAAACTCAAGCATTCAACAATTACAGATTTTCCAAATTCAGGCTATATTGTTGATATATGTCACGATGCAGCCTTCAATCAGGTAAGTATGTTTCCTATACCTTATTTATTTTGGATTGTTCTAACAAACAATAATTCTGGCCTGATAGAATTCTGACAAAATATCATTCTGATTGGCTTTTCTGTAGAAATTATCGTTGTAGTGCGAAAATCTTTACACACATGATTAAGTGTTTCTTCACAACAGCCCTGCATAGTAATATTCCCATTTTACAGCTAGGGATCTAAAACTTTAGGAGATCATTGTTGCAAGATTGATAGTTTTGTGGATTGTAAAGTTAGAGCCCTCCATGACCTGATTTTCCCTAGTACTTGACCTTGGATGGTATTTGAACTGTTCAGAGCATTGTTCTTGCAGACCTGTCTCAGAGGGTGAGCTCATGCTGAGAATTGAGCCTCTGACATTGAGGAGCATGCAGTTAGCAGTATCCTCTGGGGAATTTGGTTTAGAAGAACCTTGCTCGTTAGGTACAGGCCTGTTTGGCAGAAGCAGGACAGCATAGTTCTTACTGAGTTACTTCCCTGTCCCTTCAACTCTTGCATCCTCACTACCATTCCATCTTAGTGTCCATGGCTATCAAAATCTCTGTTCTTTCTACTATACGACTCTTAAGACTTTCATACCTGATCTATACCTCTCACTTGTATGATAGATTTCAGCTGTGGTAGACTAGGTACTGGCTGTTATCCCTTGGCTATGGTAGCGATAAAGTTTTGGTGGTACTGACAGGAGTAGACTGCTAAGGTAAATGATATTTTATATTGTACAGTCATTTTTGCATTGCTTTTAGAAAAGTAGAAATACTTCTAATACTTTTTGTGCTACAGATAGAAAAGTGCTTTTTCATTTGTGTTGGACATTGAACAGTAGTGCAAAGTAATAACACCGGTGAGAATGCAGAGATTAGTTTAGGCTTATGATTGCCATTCTGGCCTTGCTCCCCAAACATTTTCTCCCTTCTGCCACGTTGAACAGAACTTGTGGAGCTACGCCTGACTACAGTTTGGGGGAAGGTACTGCCACAAAAAGACTTTCACATACTTATTACCAACATCATTAGTCTCAGATTTGACATGCTTTTCCTGTATGTTGTCTTACTACATAATTAGCATCGAAGGTGGAAGGGGAAAAGATATTTTTCTAATAACATAGGTAATTTTCTAATAGTAGAAAAGGCAAAAAACTCAGTCTTAATGGTCACATGCTGCTCACATGCCAAAAACTAAATGCTCCAACATGTTGCAATGAGTTTAAACATTCAGGCATCTTCTCTATTTTACAAAAATAAGAGAAAGATAGTATCAGTACTCGTTAAGGTGATGATGCTCTGTAAGTAAGTCTGTATTTCCTTATTGTAGATTGCCTAAGAACAGATCACAGAAAACCATGCAAATATATGCAGCCATTAATACCTGTAGATAAAGGTACTGTTAAATTGATTATCTCAGTATGGCTGTAAACCAGCTCTTTACAAATACAGAGGTATGTAATAAATTCTGTCAGTCTGAATGGTTTATTGCCTTATGCAGGCACCTGCTGTTCTTGGGCGGCACTGGCACAAATGACATAATGAAAGAAATGAAACTTGTGGAGGCCTGGTTTAATAACTCTGCTTATGCTTCTTCC
>NW_010529497.1:47874-60473 GCF_000687285.1 Phaethon lepturus | reverse complement strand
AAGAGTGGTATCTGTATATGCATACACATGTATATATTCGTACACAAACACACATATGTATATACACATACTTATGGCTGTGCTAGTCCCACTGTGACAATCAATTTAGGGCAGTAAAGGTGCTGCTCTAAGTTGCACTGAGGTGTGAATCAGCTCCAGTCCAGAAAAGGAGAAATAGAACGGTGGCATAAAATGTCTTTTAGCTCTTCCTTTTAAGCATCAGTACAAAAAATTGGGACCTTTCTATCTTAAGAGGGTTTTTTTCCTGTAAAATTTGACTATCAGCTAGAGACAAGTTGGGCTGTACATGGCCTTATACAAACTAGAGTTTAGAGCAGACTATCCAGAGGACATTACAGCCAAGAATTTATATTGAAATATATCCTTTACAGGCTGTTTTTATTTCTTTTTTTAGTTATGACAAGTTACATGACTGGTTAGGATCTTCCTGGATGTCAATTTATGTCTTCATACATCGTAAGAAATGATTACAAATACTCTATGACTTCTAAGTTAAGGTGTCTTCATGCGGCAGAAGTTGGTTAGAGACTTTAATTGCAGAATCTTGTTTTCACTTATTAACCTTTCTTCCTGAACTGCCAGGCCTGGTACAGAGAAGGTACCTGGAGTGAGTATTCTACCCCAGGTTGTGCTGGTGAGTGTTGCTACAGTCCCATTACTTTTTAGGGTGAGTCAGGAGACCTCTTCTCTTGATAACACCGTTAGTGAGGGGTTGTACTGCATTAGGAGAATTCTTGTTTCCTTTTTTCCTCCTATAAATGTCTTGCCTATTGTGTACCTGATTTAGGACCTGGTTTTCATTTCAAGTGCCCAGCTCCCTAAACTATAACTTAACTAAAGCTGTCAATAATTGTTCTTCAGATGTCCTGTTATTAAAGAGGATCACAAACAAAAGCAAGGGTTAAGTTGAAGCCATGTTTTAAGGCACATGTACTGGATCTGGGAGTTGTTTTAAACATATAAACAGTTTGCTGCAATTAGAAACCAGTGTTATCACTTCAATTACCCTTGGGCGTAATCTTTCCTCTCCTATTTAAATCATATATCAGCACCAGTAGTTCATGTTGTACTTGTAAGTAATATACATCAAGTCTATTCTACTGTTTCATTTTTCCATCTTAATGCCTATTTGACACAGTATTTAAAACGTGTTTCATTTTACACAAAATAATTATTCATATATTAATTGTGTGCTCACGTTTCCTTCAGTGCTCTTTGTTATCTGATTATGTTGAATGCAAGTCTGTATATTACTGACTTCCAGTTCTGTTACATGCTAAACAGAGCCATTACGGATCCTGTTTATAACGGTGCCATTAAAAATGATGTGCTGTCAAGAATATCTTATAATGATGGTAGAGAATGTGTGTTTTCAAAGTTATTTAATGACTATATGGTTTTAAAACTGCAGTGGAATACTTTTAATGGTTCCAATATAACAAATCAATCATATCTTGCTTGACTTAGTTACATTATATCCATGCTAACTGTGTTTTATGAAAAACTGCACAGTTAGCTCTGGAATATTTCCCCCCCTTCCCAGCCTTTGGACATTGTTCAGGTTTAGATACTATATAAGTATTTACCTGAAATACCATTTCCTGGATGATGTTGTTTTCCACCAGATGTGTTACACCGAAGTACAATACAAAACACTTACAATGTGCAGTTATAATTCTAAGTGATAAACTTAGAAAACCTACAAGCTCTCTTAAAAGGAGAACTTAACATATTTCTAATGGGTGAAATACTGCCAGGAGTTATTAGTACTTCAGATGATTCCCAAAGTAACAGAAGTGCTGCAATTGCACGGAACACAGAACAAGGGGGAATCTTTACCTTTGCTGCAACCAGCAAAGAAACGGTGACTCCAGAAGGTAATCTGGGGAGAGAGAAACCTAGGTGGGTCCATGATTGTGGAATTTAAAAGCACTGAAGGCAAGATATCCAAGACTGCTGTTCCATCCCAAAGGTACTTCTGGAGGCTTTCTGACCTAACTGATTACTTGTGACATTTGCATAACGAGACAGAGTATGATAGAAGTTTTTTCCCCCGACTTCTTAGGACCATTGATAGCTGAAGGCGAGTGTGGCCATCAAGCAACAGGACTTACGATCAAATATAATAATTTTTATTATTGGAGTGATTAGTGGAATACTTAGTTTTCAAAGTCTCACGTTAGAATTTTTTTTTTGTACTGTCAATGGTGTCTGTTCTTTGACAGTCTGCCTGCAAACTTTGAACAGCACCGGGATTCTTCTTCAATTTGGTGTAACATCATAGGTCCTATGGGTTTGGATTGTTTCTTTTCCTATTTTCTCGGTAGTCTCCTAACACAGAGCCTAATCACTTGGGTTCTATTATGTGCAGAGAACTTAAGAGTCTAATGAAAATTATCTTGAGATGCATTATCTCTCTGCTGGCTTTACTACTCCCTGAGAAAAAACGCAAGTGATTTTTTTTTTTTCCCTTTTTTAGCAAGTGGTTTGCAGGATAATCACATATTATCTTTATAGGCATTTTTATGGACCTTTTTAATAAAGTATATCAGTACTTGACAGATACAAATGAATTTTCATTGGGGGGGAAACAGTATCAGTGCCTTTTAGTGGTAAACTAAAGTGTATTAAGTTAAACCAAGTTGTGGATACAGTAGACCTGAGACTAGGATGCTAATTTCTAATCAAGTTTCGGTCACATTATATAACTTTCAATGTCAATGAAAATGTAAATAAAATTATAAAATTTACTACTTTTTGTGACCTTTTGCAAAAAAACAGGTGAATGTGAGGACACCACCTAGACTGTGTGTTTAGGCACAAGAGCTGAATCTTGGATATTTTGGTATGGTACAAATGACCTATGAGAAGAAAACTCACTGCCGCTATATCTGCCATTGCCAGGCCCGGTATTTTCATTGTCGCCAGGGCTATTTTAAGGGAAGGATGATGAAGTAATTAAACGTCCCATACCTATTCCACCAACACTAGCATAGGGAGAATTATTTGAGAAATGAATTGGAGAGTGATAAGGACTTCTTATCAACAGCTGTCTGCTTCATGGTGCACTGATAAAAACCCTTGCTCAAATATATCATCAGTTGGAAGTAGTCGATGTTTATGATATTCTAGATCTCAATTCTGTAACACCAAATTCTGTACCATCAGGGTATTTGTTTGTTACTGAATGACAGCGACAGTATTGTTCTTTTCCCAGATATGTTCAGGCTTGCCAACATATAGCTGTTATATGATGTTCAGATAAAGCTAGTTTCTTTCTCAAGGCAAAAAGCATACTGAGCCCTAAGCAAGTAGTAAGAAAATAAAGACTCCTTTTAGGGGGTAAAAAAAAGTCTGAGTATTCCGTACTTTAAAATGAAGAATACAAAATTGTTACTCCTGGTATCTACTGTGGTCTAGATTTCTTACATATTTCATTTAATAAACATTTAACCAGACTTTTTTTCCTCAAAAATTCTCTTTACGAGATATTGGAGTATGATTATGTCCCTGATGAAAAGAAAACAGTGTTTAGAGCCACAAGCCTATAACTTCAGAAATTTTTTGTTGGTTTTTGGTTTTGTTTTTGTTTTTTTTTAAACGAAAAATGTGCTTTTGGAGCTCCTCAAAAGTGAAGCTTTTTTTAATTTTCTCTACTGTTTGCTGTATAAATTTTCAATGTGTATCAGATTAGGCTGTGGATTATTTCAGGGAGCCTAACTGAAATAATTCTTCAGTATTTTTAGTAGGACAATCCACTGAAGAAAGACAATTTTTTAGAATTTGCTCACAAGAGCAAGATTTGGCCATATAGCCAAATAGGCAAGATAAAGATTAAGCAATGAGTACATATTCCCCGTTTAATTAAATAAGAGCAAACTAATGCTGCCTTAATTCATATTTCTACGTTTATTTTCACCTTTATTTAAGGATACCAAGTGTTCATCTGAATTGAAGAATGATTTTTATATCAAAAAGTTTTCTTTCTACTTCATAGTAATTTATCATACTGAAAACCAATTTAAAGCTTAAGAGATTTTGAGAGAATAAAGAATACTTTATTATTCTAGATCACTGTTTTAAGATTAATGTAATTCTGTTGGGAATTTAGAAGGAAATTGAGGAAAAGAGATGCATCTCTATTATTATGGCCCTTTTTTCTGTCTTTAAGTTCTGAAGCATGCTGTGCTCTCCTGTCCTGTCCTGGATATACTTGTGCCCTTTTTCCTGGAGGTTACTGTATCATCGCTTCTCCCAGAACACTTAATCATGTAATTGTTCTCAAACTCTCATCTGGAGTGAAGTAAGTTTATCAGAGATGTATTAGTCTAACTCATTTTTGAGTGAACCAGAGTTAGGGATGAATATGTGAATTAACATTCTGGACCAGCCAAGAGGGTAGGAACCTTTTAAATTGGAACAGTATGTGTGAACAGCTGCAGGTATTTATCACTTGATTGTCATCTATTTTTTTCCATTTACAGGATGAGACACGGGTTGTTGACTGGCGTATAATCTATGCTATTTCATTGCAGAAGTTGTATTATGATTATACATGTCCCAGAAATGCACTGAAGTTAATGACAGTCATGCACTCTGACCCATATGGTTTCTTCTTACTTTGTCTAAGAAAAAAAAAATCTAATTACAAAACCACATTAAATATCATGCAAAATAATAGATTAGAATCCAAATTAACGTTAGGCTATTAGCCGAAAGGTACTAATGCAGTGGCTGAACTTTGCAAAAGGATTTTAATAGAGCTTTGACTGCCTCTATCATGGATCTTTTACATTAAATTTACATTAGACACATTATTAAGCAAAGCAATAATCCTGTGACATAATTCTGATTAATAATGTGAAGTATTGCACAATGAACTTGGAGGGAAAGTTCATTCTTTTTGCTTTGATTATCATTTAAGGAGACAAATCAGGTTCATATATTTGCGGCATCCTCCATTTAGCTACAACTATGAGCCTGACTTGGGATGCACAAATTGTTTAGGTTGGTTTATTTAAAAAAACAAAAATCCTGCTATATTTAAAATGATATCTCATTAAGAATCTTACATTTGTCAGTTCTTGCAACAATATTATATTCAGAATACCACTTTGTATCATTTCTTGTTGGTGCATGTTCAACAATAGCAGGAGCCACCCATATTGGAAGGCCAGATCTTCAAAGGAGCCCAGCACCTGATAGCTTCCCTAAATGAGCCTTGAGAAGGATTTTTAACACAGATAACAAGTGTGTGGCAGACCTTTTCCATACAACCTTTCATTCCAGATAGACACAATATCCATTTGTAAGTGGAGCATTGCTTATTAGTTTCGTGGTAGGAACAATGGACTAATGTTTTTCAGGGTGCTAGGTTAGGATTGGAGAGTTACATTCTATAATAGTAATAAATGAATATTGAAAATTAAGCTAGTGTTACGCAATTGTAAGTAAATGCCATTGTGGTACAAGAAATCTTCTCCGAAATGTTTAGAGCTTAATGGATTTTAAAAAGGTTGAGACATTGACCTATACTATAATAGTATGTTAGTTTGGTGCCTCCTAATGAGATACACAAACAGCCAGTAAACGTTGCAGGAAACCATCTGCTGAAAGGAGAGTTCATAAATTTCAGCCTTCTGGGATTAAGATGACTCCCTGCAACTCAGATACAATCACCTAGAGACAGATTTATGACTTAAACCACTTGTTTGATAGTAGATACTTAAGTCTTTCAAAGACAAAGGACAGCTGAGCTTGTCAGTACTCCTGCAGATGTATGCTAGGAAGCTGAGGACCTACTTCTGTGGGTCTCCTGAAAGAGACGACAGGATGAATCTGCACGATAGCAGAACCGTTCCAAAGCCACCGGGACGGCAGTAATTCTGCCTGTGCACAAAGCAAGCTTCAGGCTGGGGAGCTTGGTGGACAGAAATACAGCGTCTTTGAGATGTTAGCAGCCAAAGGGGTTAAACAAGGCTTTTTAGAATCCCTGTCTTAGATTTAAATACCTACGTTTTATTTTAGTTCTTGTCCAGATCTGGGCCTATGATGAAATGGGTCACGTACATATCCAAGATATGCATCACCAGAGGGCAGTGCTAAACTGGGAACTAAAATTTTATTTTAATGTCTAATTCGTGTGTATGGAAAAAAGCTGCTTTTGTTCTGCTTCAAATATTGCTATTTAAAAATGTTATTTATTTTATTGAAACTAGTGTATGTCTGGTTTTAGAAGCAATGAGCAACATGACGCTTTTAATTGGAGCAAGGAAAAAACCCATAAAACATTACTTGTTGGAGTTCAGAAAAAGAGATTTTGCTCTCAGTTGCTCACACCCTGAGCGATACTCTCTTAGTTTTTCTCCTTAAGAACGTGGCAAGTGTCAAAAATGAATTATTTGACAAGTTATTTGACACATTCTGTGCTTAACCGCCTCAGATCCCCAGGTTCCCTCTTTCGGGGGACCAGAGAAGGCATGCTCTGTACCCGGCCCGTGCTGCTCCGCCGCGGAAGTAACAGCCTTGCTTTAGCAGCTGTGGCCTGCGTCACGTATAGAGGCACGGCACACGAAGAGTTACTGTCATTTGCATAAAAATGCCAGTAAAGTGCAAACGCTGCTTCATTAATATGAATGAAGTTCGCAGGATATTTACAAATTACACAAAGCCCCCCATTTAAAAATATATATATTTGATGCAAGTCACACACAGCGCGTATGTGAAGCAGTTTCTGGTACTGGCACAACACGGCGTGACAAGGAGTAAATATAATGGTTGTCTTCATCTTCATTGGCAGAGGAACTTAGATTGGGCACTGACAGTAACAGATGTAGCGGTGGATATTAGTTGAAATGAACTCCAGTATAGTATATCATGGTAATAGGCTTTGTCAATATGAAGCGTGCTGTAAAAGCAGGGACTTAAATCTGCATGGGGAAGCGAAAAAAGGGCCAGACCGCAAAGGCTGTGTCTCTTCGTGGCGATGGGAGGCTTGTGATGCACCGCACACGGGAAATAGTGAGAGCGTGAAGCAGTAGAAGTATTTTATCAACGAGAGACTGTTTTCTCGTTAGGCTGTGATAATGAGAAAGATGATGTGGCTGTGGAAATAATAGGGATCAAAACTGTGGTCTGGTACACAGTAAAATCCTGTAAAACTATGTCAGGCGTTAAGACTTACTCATAATACAGCACATACGAGTAAATCTACAGAGGCTTATGCACAAAAAATGATGCTTATCTTTCGCGCTTATGAATCACCCACATGAGAGTGTATTTTGTCACGAGCTAAATGAAATATAAAATCTTTCTCTGGATATTATGCATTAATCATTAATTTTTATGTTATGAAAATACAGTATCTACAGCTAAGTTGGAAAATGAATGACACCAACTTCACTCAAAGCTTAAAGGCGTTTATTTTAGAATACTGCAGTCTAATTGAAGAACACAGTACTCTGGTATCATAGCTATTTAGTTTCAAAGCAATGAGCTCATCTTTTCATGAAGAATTAAATTCCTAACCAATCCCACAGATTAAAACAATCATGAGGACTGGGCCATTTTTTACCCTTTAATTACTATCATAAACCTAAATATCAAACTATAATTTTATAACTATTCAGTTGTTCAGTTATACTATGTGAAGAATGAGAATTTGGAGAGTTGGGTGGTCTGTGTTTTATTTTAATAAGAGGCAAAGCTATATTTTTCCATGGATTAAGTCCAACACAGAGAGAACTGTCAGTGTGAAAACAATAGAATTTATCTCCACTGATGTAGCTTGACATATGAACAAGAGCCTGAATTGTTGCCATGGCAATAAATGTGTAGGACTTATGCATGCATTTTCTGCTATAGGATTTTGATTAATGGCATTGACTAAATAGTCTGAAGTAGAAGCAGCACTACAGCAGGCCTGAGAATAGAGCTGGCCTGGAATGGGGATGCACACCCTGCTGCACGCTTTTACTGGTAAAATAAACTGTGGTTGAAATCGGAGTTGTCAAGTCTCCGGTAAAGTATGAATTGAGGATTTAGCACTTAGGCTTAGTGTGAGAATTTAAAATGAAAAGACAGTCTCTGGAACATGAACTGTATTGGAACACTTCTATTTTCGTGTAAGATATTTCTTCCTTTGGGATGAATGGTTTGAACGATACAAATAGTCCTTTTCCATCTCTAGTGGCTGGGGGCTCAATACAGGTCTTGATTCAGAAGACAATAAAGTATCTAGCTTTGATTCATTCATTAAGGTATTGAAGCAGCGGGAGAGGAGCGTGTCAGTGTCCTACTGAGCCGAGGTCTTCACTGGGAATAGGGAAAAGTGGTTTTCTGAGACTCATGCAAGATGCAGAGCACCTCATGGGAGGTGGTTTTATTAAGGCAATGGTCAGAACTTACCAGAAAGGCCTCTAAATAACACGTCCTTTGAATTCAGCCAGATCTACTTGAAAATAATAAAAGCGTATGGTTTATCTGTATTTATGTGGATGTGAATACTTGGCTATAGCGCATTTGTAATACTAAACATATTTATTGTGAAAGAAATGGAAAATCCTAAGTAGTGTTTTATAAGCTGTGCCTGCATTGATTTTTCAGTGAATTCTGGAGCACATATGATTACTAATTACATGTATATGTGGGATTTAAAAATAAATTAGGGAACTTAGCATTTTTGAATTTGTTGGCCAAAAATCAATGAAATGCAAAAAATATTTCTCATCTAGAATAAGATGACAGTAATTCTTTATACAATTTTAAGTATATTTTATTCCTATATTTGTTCATTATAAGAGCTATTTGTGCTTAATCAAGGGTTCAGCTTTTCTCCAGCTCATCATCTGTTCCTAATCAACCCTGTCGAGGAATCAGACCGCTGAATTTGTGACGTTGCTATCATTTCTATGGTAATAGGATGGTTGATGAGCACAGTGTTATTGCCTCACTGTAGGATCAGGGAAAAGAAAGACTGGACTGTGGGGGAGGTAGAGTTAACAGGGATACAAGTGTCTTTAGTTGAAGAAAACGGGAGCATGGGAAATGATGGCCAATTAAAGGTATTTTTGTGAAAGGCTTCCCTTCCAATTTGCCTGAATGTGAAGCTTTCTATTATTTTATAAGCTCACTGGTACCTTAAGAATACTCTTAGACATACTAATTAATAAGTATGTTTCAATACTTGTGCCACTATATCTTACATTGCAGTCTCTTGATTTGTGCTTCAGTAATTGCTCATTGCAAACTTTTAAGGCAAGAAGATGCTAATTACTTTAAAGTTTTAAAAACCCGTGTTTTCCTGATCCTCATGTTCCCAGTCTCTTACTGGCATTCTCTCCCTCACATTGGCACATTCATCTCCCCAGTGGGATATGGGTGGAACATGTTCCTTGTGGTCCACCCAGTTTCTTGGGCTTCTGAAACAGCAATGAAGGAGCCTCAGGTTCATTTTTTTTCATGCTTGAAAACGTGGAAGCAGAGGGAAAAGCTTTTTGAAGTGAGACCACTATATTGGTCCCTGGATCCCTCAGCTGTACAATGCTGCTCTTTTTGGCCTCTGTGCCATCTGCTAGCAAGTAGTATACTTTACAGATATAATTTTGCCTTTCTGCCTTCTTTTCCACACCTATTCCAAAGCAAGTAAGAAGGTAAGGCATGCGAAGACAACCCAGAGAGCCTCTTTTAAGGATAAGAATGTTTAATTTCATTGGCTTGTGCTTTGGGAGTGTTGTTGTGATGTCCAGTCCATTACTGTGTAACTCTTGTGTTTCTGGCACCTTTCATGGCTTCCAAAGCTCTGCCTCGTTTCAGGACCCACAGGGTCCAGGTCTTCCTTTCATGCAGCATGCTGGATACCTCCCCTTCCTCGGCCAAAGGAGTCCTTCAGCTGTGCTGTTCTTAGTGTAGGGGAAGTATCCCTAGAAAAAAAAAAGGATTGCATCCAAAGTAACTCTATCTGAGATATCCGATAGATGTGGCATAAACCAGCAGCAGGGAATACAAAGCCACACAGCTGGTGCTGATATTCATACTGAACACCTAACCAGGAAAGATCCTGGAGGTACCGCTTTGCTTTCCTCTGATCATGAATTGGGTCTGTCTTAGGTGAGAAAAACTCATGCAAATCCACTTGAACTTATGTAAAAAGCAAAGGTCAAAATACCAATTCTGTAGTCATTCATAGCTTGCTATCAGTGAAAGGATTCTTCATGGTGTTTAGCGCTATCTGAAAATGAATAATGAATGGGTCGTGTGTGGAGAAGCCTCAAACTCCTTTCCTCATTCATCTCCCTTGGACTTGGGGAAACTCTGATAAAACCCCCACTGTAGCCCAAAGGGGACTTGACTGTCTGTCAAGGCTGAGGATATCGTAGCAGATTCATGTTTGACAGGTTATCACCTTAATAAGACGACTATCAGAGACCTTCCAGCTCTCGGGCTAGAAGAGAGTCCAGACCAATTATCCCGATTGAGCCCCAACAATGCATGGACTTGACTGGAATTCCAAAGTCTGTTAAAGGACGCTAGAAGTGAAAGAGAAGCTGAGGAGTTAGTGAGCCATCGTCATTGTACGTGGGCCTTCGCACACGCTGGCCCTCAATAAGTACTGTGATTGACACTCTGGCTCTCAAATGAATATCCTCTCCGTATTGTATAGATTCTCTCAATTTTTCTGACCTGTTGCCAGATGAGAAGCAGGAGCAGGAATTCAAGTGACAATAAGAAAAAACAAACAATTGGTGGGAGTCAGATTAAACAAAGAATTCCTTCTCCAGTGGCTATACTGAGGTAACATTACAAATTGACTACTACCCAGTTTTAAATCTATTTTTGAATAATCTTAGAGAGAAGCTAGTTAACCTGATATAACTAAAGCAAATATCCCAAGCCTGGCATGCGTTGTTTTACGTTGGGCTGTGGAACTGAAACCCTATCATATAGGATATAGGGCTCCAGACTGTGGGAAACATACTTTCTCGCAAACGTTGATGCAACTGGTCACATCTTCCCCTACGTTTCTTAACTATGGAGGCCTCAAAAATCAATCCTGTATTTGATCCTTTTCAGTACGTCCTTGATACCAAATCCTGTGTCTGCACTATCTTAAGTGGTCTAAAAGTGATCCATGGCAGAAGAGAGCAGCTGCAAGAGTTCACAGTTGTGCACAAGAGCAAACTAGCTCGGTCCATAGTTTGGTCTTAGATTCTTCCCTGAGCAGCAGCTCCAGAAACATTTCTGTCATCACTGGTTAGCCAAAGTCCACTCTATCCTGGAATATAAAAATCTTGCCTTGGCTTATAATACTTTTGTCACCTTTTAGCTGAATTGCAGGAATATAGTTGAAATCTTCAGTGCCATGTTTCTTTAACAGATGGACTTTCCACAATCAGGATTAAAGTAGACGGTTGGAGAAGATTGCATTTTCTCAAGAGCTAGTCTGCACTATGCTGTGAACTCTCTCAAAGCAAAAAAACTAGCCCAGACCTCCTACCACCGACCCAGAGTGCAAGGTACGTTGTTTTTTGACCTTAACTTCACGAAGTAACAAAGAGCACAAAAATCAAGACTCAATGAACAATTATTTTCTGAAGTAAGTTTAGCTGCGTTTTAGTGTATCACTGGAGGGTCCTCTGATAATAGAAAAATCTACAGAGAGACAAATTAATTTTCTTTACAAGCAGATTTCGGTACTGGTCTATTATGTTGCAAATTGGTTCTTTTCCCCTTTAAATCATTTGGGCTGCAATTTAAGGTATTGCTTAAGTGCTGTGAGGTAAGAACCCAGAATCAAAGTCTTGCAAGTCTGACACATCCATGCAGTTTCAGACAAGAATTTTTATTTTATTATTTAGAAGTTAAATCTTTGTTCACAATCACAACTAACAATTTTTACTGTTACCACATGTAAAGGCCCTTATGAAAGCCAGATATCTATTGCCTCTGCACCATCTAAAATTCATAGCTGTGAGGGCCATAGCCCTCAAAAACCTAAATGCAGAATAGAGATTTAGGTCTCAGATCAAAGAAATCACTCACCGGAAAATCAGTAGCCTAAATTTTTGGTGGAATTGGATTTAGGTAATGGTAAAATCCACCTGCATTTTTTCATGGAAGACCTGTTTTTTTAAAGCAATGTCAGGAATTGGAAGGTAAATACATGTGTAAGTGTCTCTAAAAATTCTATTAGCCATCCATTTACATGTAAAAATTATTGTTAATAACCTTTAATATCTTCAAGAATCTTCAGTTAAAACTAGCTTTAATACAAGTTCCTGAAAGTGGTGCTACACACCTAGGAGATGAAAGCGGTGTAACACACCTAGGAGATGCGTGCACATACGGAATGTGTGGAAGACTAGCATGGGAGCACAAAGATCACTGCTACTTTCGAACAGAAACGCACAATGTGTTAGCAAGGAGCTAGGCACAGAAGTATACCGTAGGCAAAATTTGTATTTAAAAGGTTTGTTGTATCCAGAATTTGTTCATCCCTAGCTGTACTTTTATGTTAGTTACATTCTCTCTCTCTCTCTCTCTCTCTCTCTCTCTCTCCCCCCCCCCCCCCCCCCCAAAAC
>NW_010529497.1:27340-47863 GCF_000687285.1 Phaethon lepturus | reverse complement strand
CCCCCCCCATAAAGAGGTTTTTTAATGACTTGTTGAAGCACATGTGGAAGGAAGGACATTAGACCAATGCAACACACTTTATTCAAAGAGAGAGAGACTTAAGCAATGGCTTGCTTAAGTATTATATCTATACATGCCTTTGGGCATTTCTTTGCTTTTTAGGGTCGTTGCCTGCTGGCAGGCTTTAAATAAGGATATGTTCACCAAAGGTTGGATGGGGTGGGAAGGGCAGAAAAACATTTGATACAAGTCAGATAGTATTTTTCCAGTGTGACCCTGGACGTAGCAGAACGCAGATATGTCTGTAGTGTTCCTAAAAAGGCACTGACATACCAAAGACGGGATTGAATCCAACACAGACTTTTCATCTCAGGTCTGTTTCCTGTAAAATCCAGCTTTGTTTAAAGAAGAAACTTTTGGAACTCCATCGCCCTTTAGAGCTAGTGTCCGCTGGTTCTGACACAGCTTTCTCAAAGCACACATATTAATAGACAAACACTTCGAGGATTCAGCTGTTTGGCACTCTTATGCAGGTCTATACGAATACACAGCTTTGTGGGTAGAAAGAGAAACAGAAACATACAATTAAAAGACAAGAGTAAAAAGGGGATTTTTTTTTTTTTTAAATCTAGCAATTTATCACTTGATACTAATTTTCCATGTGTATAATCAAGAAAACAGGACAAGAAAATAGAAATGTGTGATACTCAGTAGTGCGTAGGATTATTTTTCCGGTTTTTTTAATCACTAAAATAGATTGCTGATATTCTCTGAATTTTCCTGGGTGAGAGCTTCCTGTGAAAGTATTTCCTTTCTGAAGCCAAGTAAATACATGCTGGAAAAACTACCCTGTTTATCTCTACTGATGATGTCTGCCTAGCGAAAATGTTTTTAATTACCCTTGCCTTCTGATAGGCAGTGCTTATCATATCACATTATCGTGTAATCTTCCAGGGCCTGTAATATGGCATATGGGTTTATTAGTGCGTAACATCTGAAGTGACACAGATTTAAGTATACATAGAGCTAGTCAAGATGCTTGCAACCTTTAGGATCAACATGGATGATCAGACTGAGCGCTAACAATTCCTATTTTTGAAATGCACACAGCTATCCTCAGCAATGTTCACACTTTGATGCAGTCTTTTATACCTCTAAATCAAATTAAATTATAAATTACATCTAATAATCACATACAGTGTAAATTTTATACCACAACAGCTTTTAATAATAGATTTTTCCGTTTAAGGAAGTACCTTTGATCCAGTCTCACCAAACAAAAGAGTCTGCCTTAAAAAAAAAGGGGGGGGGAAAAAAAGCTGTTTCATTTTATATTGGAAAAATACAATGTGACATCTGGAGAATAAATTGTTCAGTCAGCCAGAAATACGCCTTGTAAAAATTGCTTAGGTTTCTGTAACAAGATTATTTACTGCGACTGTTCACCTATAATACAGCACACTTCTGAAATGGACCTTTTATGAAACACATCAAGCACTGTGGAAATGTATTCAGTGCATTAATCTAAAACACTACACACTTTACAACACTTTTAGAACAGATTTTGAAACTAAGACCATCTAATGAGACAGAAAGTTTGTTTCTTTATGTGCATTCCAGTCACGTTTTATGCTAAGCCCTCAGGTTATTTAACATAATGCAATAGATTTTTTTTAGAAAATACAAACAAACAAAACGCATTACTGTTCAGATGCCTAGTGAGCTCAGACTGTTCTCTGCGCCTATTTCCGTTGCCTATACGTAGGGCGAACAGCATGTGTATCTTTGGGTATAGAGCTTTATAAATATTTAAGCACCTTGAGATGTGTTGGTTTCTAATCCTAGCTTCGTGTAATTAATGGCAACAAACTGATTATGAGTGTAGTAGAGCCAAAGCAAGGGCCTAATTCAGCGAGGGTGGAACTGATCTGCTCCGGCTCTAGGTGTCTCCAGTGAGGTAACAGCAAAAGGTGGGAGCAATAAAAAGGATGTATTTGCACCTTATTTTGGGCACTAGGTCTGCAGGGAACTGCATATTTGCTGTATCAAGGTGGTTTTTAACACTGAATGAAATCATAAGTAGAGGCAGGATGAAAGCTGGTTCAGGAAATATCCAGATGTGACAATGAAAAACTAAATTCTACGAGTGATACGTGCGAATAGCTAATGTCTATATCCCAAGCAAGATGACAACGATGAACTGGACTTATTTTTGCCTGTAAGATAGGTTACGATGAAGTCACAAGAATGTAGGACGGGTTTGTTGATACGTGGTTCAGAAATCACTGCATTCAAATAGCGAGGGAGGCACCGAGTTAGGTTTTCAATGCAATAGAATAAAGATGGTCACAAAAGAGGGTATCCTTCTCTTTCTAAACACAGAAAGCTGTCTTTAAGTGCTGTCTTGCCTGAAAGTATGAAAAATATTCTCTTGACTGGTAATAACATTACACAAATCGCATGTAGGGAATGCTTGATTCAGACATTGGGTCTGCCATACTTTGGCAAGTTAGATTGTCCCAAAACAACATTTTTTTTTTCCTCAAGAAGTCCATTATAAAAATGAGAATCAAGATCATAAAATTCCTGAACTGTCAATTGTCATTAAGGATGCAGGTGGTAAGAGAAACCAGCTGGAGCATAAGAATGCAGTATAAAAGCAAAAGGTATATAAAAATCTACTTTTTTTTCAGTTTAGCTTCCTTTCTGTTACAGCAACATGGTTTATAGGAAGATCTTGTAAGCTATAGGTCTGCCTTTAGGTTTGGAGTATGCATTCAAGCCCCTCCACACTTCCTGCCGGTTTAAGTTGCTCATTATGAATACTGGTCCAAAATGCTCATCAACTTTGCAGTATAGGATAGTAACTTGGAGATTGCAATTACTTCCAATGGTTTATACCAAGATACTACATTTTCTTTGTTGCAAGATGGTGGTACCATATGGAGAAGGCTAAACTTCACTGACTGGAAGAAATGAACTATCAGTTCTTGAATTTTTCGTTTCCGCTACTGACTTAGCGATTGGTCTGAGATAACTTGCATATCATCTTGGTAATCTAATACTAATTTGTCTTGATTGTGGGTTGTACAGTGTTTTGCATATATAATCCACTGCAGTAGTGGTTTTGCTTTTATTTATATTAAAACAAACCTTTATTAGGAAATAGAAGTAATTTATGGTGGCATGTGATAATTGAGAGATGGTTATTATCAGCCAGAAATTGTCACCTGTCTTCTTGCTTGCAAAGATATTTCTTAATGTTTCTTCTGCTACTTGCCACTTAAAATTAAATCATTCCAAGATTGTGAAGTATTTTTCTTCAGAAGCCTTCTGATGTTGTCATTTTTGTCAGTCTTCAGATGTTCGTTTTTTACAGTGCTCCTGATTTCCTGCAGATTTTATTCTTTCTTCACGGAATGGTTCTTGTCATTTTCTAGAAGTAGTGTCTACTGTATGTTTACTTCTGTCACCAGGATACCCATGCCATTAGAAGTCATACTATTTTCTATAATAACTTCTGGTTTCTTTGTACTTAAAAATGTCATAATTTATCTCAACTGCTGTTACACCACTTTTTATTTTCCACCTTTATTTTGCTTGATTACTTTTACACCTCACTCCATTTTGCAGTATTGGTGCTTAATCTATTTTCTATGTCTTTTTTTAGCTTTGTTTATGTTTTTGTTTCACGTCCTTGATTTTCCGTATATACAATGGCTTTGAGTTTATTGTTATCTGAGATATATACGGAAAACTTAAGCATATGCTAACATGTGCTGCATGTAATTATGAATGGAGATGACTTACATGTTATATAATACATATCCTAACAGACTGAATAATAAAGAATAAGTAAAAGATACAGATAAAGCAATTGCTCGATCCAATAGCTACTTTTATCGTCAAAGTAGCAAATGGAGAACTGAATCAAAAACAACTCAGGGAGAGAAGTGCCACTGCTTCATGGAGAAATTCTGTTATACCCCTTAACATTCCAGCTGAAGTTTCTCCGAGGACTACTGTGTTTCCCAACTTCTATGCCCCGGTGGTTGGTGCTGTTCCTTGGGGCTGGCTTGAGAATTGTGTCAATAAAGTGAAAAACACTTTGGGTATAGGAGCTAAAAATAACGTAAAAAGTTATTGTCTTGCTATTTAAATTTCCCCTGATTCGGGATTTGATCTTTCCATCAATAACTGGAATTCCAACTCCATTACAAAACACCTCGCAAGAGATGCGCTCTATCTTGTCCCTGATCCTCCGTGTCTGTGCTATTTTGAAGAGAAAAAGACCCCAGCTATCAAGAAGATACCAGCTATTCCTCCATGGTGGGAGGGCGAGCGAGGCAGGCCCCTGACCTATCACCGATCCAGATCTTTTTCTACTGCTTTTCAGACTCAAGTAAATCAGGCGTTTAAACATATGATCAGCAAACTACATATCAAATACAAGAATACTGGGCAGAGAGAATACAGGGAGCTAAGCAAGGCTCCAGATATTACTGATGTTTCACTGTGCGCTTGAATTGAAACTACACCAGCTTGCTGGATACGTGTACATACCGCAGGAAGAAATAGGAATCTAAATAAAGTTAAGCTAACTCCTTGCGCTACTAAAACTGGCAAGGCTTTTTTTATGAAAGAACCGCTGAAAAAACTGTTTCTCTGTACACATTCTACAGATGGAGTGCAGCAAGATGAATTTGCTTGTGGATTCATGGTTATAGCGTTAGACAGCTTTTAAAACTTTAACCCAGAGATTTTTTCCTGTTCAGTTGTGATCCTGCTCTGAACTGATAATATTCTTCTTTCTGTGCTCGGTAATCCTTGGTCAGCTACTTGGGCTTACAAGATCATTAGTTTTTTTTTAAACCAAATCCCAGTATTAAAATAAAAATCCACAGTAAAAAGACGTGAAGTAAACAAGCTTCTGCTTTCTAAAACTTCACATAAAACACATCCAGTAAGCTAGCACTGTCATCGTAACTATAAAGTATGCTGTAAATCAATCCCTACATAGCAAAATGGAAAGACTACATAAATAGAAAAATTCAAATATAATACTTGAAATAGGAAAATGTGTATATTCTGGTATTAAAATTAGTATCCATATGTAATAGCCATTCCTCAAGCCTGCACAACTGCTATCCATAGAACTTACAGAAAACCAGCCCCTACTTCTGGAGGAATTTGGTCTTCGGGTCCAGTAGCAGTGTTAAATGTTTAAACACTTCATAGCCACTAAGACACCCCCCCCTCCCCTTTCAGTAGGTTTCTTAAATAATTATGGTTGTAGATGTCAAGGAAAGGTGCAGTTTGTGCTGATCTTGTGTTTCCATGCTGTAACACCAGTATTTAATACAGCCCTTTGGCCCTTTTCTCTCTATAAAGCATGAGCTGGCTATTGCCAATACATACAATATTTGAAAGGGAAGAGGATACACTTCTGTGAAATAACTACTTTCTGTGTTTTCTCTGTTACAGACTTCAGCTGACGCCTTTCCTTCACTGCATGGGTGGACACAGGAGAGTCATGTAACCCTTGGACTATTATCTTCAGCGTTCCCTCAGCTACATCCTCCCTTGACCAACCTCATTTTGTGCATGGGTGAGTGGGGCCTCATGCTTTTGGCAAGGCAAAGGAAGGGTTTGGAACAGCAAAAATGAGTCCCCTTCCTGCCCCGAAAGATTGTCGTGGTCTGGCTTCGTGAGCAGTGTGGCAGATCCATGAAACATCTCGTGGAAACTCTGTACCAACTCAGAGGGTGTATTGGGGTAAATAATAATAGGAAAGGCAGTAGACTTGGATTAATACAAAATAAAGGCTTTGGCTTGGAATAATGAATCTCTTTGGGCTAGACTAGTTCTGGAGGATGCGGGGTGGAAATCTATATTGGCAGGAAATGCACCTGTCCAGTAAGTGGGGAAGTACCCAGCTGATTATTTTATGAAAGAATGTAGCTGGGAATATCATACTTACGCTAGTGAAAGAAGGAAAAATGTTTAATTTTTTTTTACAAAAGCTTTCTGCAAGCAGTGGTGTATCAGTTCACTTACACGGTAGTTCAGCTAGGTCACTGTGAAAGACAGGTCTTTCCACCACATTCAAAAACCTAAAGGACTCGGAGAAAACCTATTGGCTGAAAAACTGCAACTATATATCTCTTTCTCAGCTAAAATTTTTTACCTGCTTAAAAATTGGCAGTAAACCCTTTTAAAAGGGTTTCCTTGTATAAAATGATCTCAAATATTTTCTCAAAGTTATTTTCTTAACTGGCGATTCAAACACGTGCAAATATTCTGTTAGTGTGTGGAAAACCATTTTGCTTAAATACAAGAAGACTTCAGCTTTCTCATTACTTTTTCTCACCTAGTAAGGAAGCTAAAAGCCCGGTTAGAAGTTGTACTTTTACCTGATGTAAGTGGGACAATTTCTCTAGTTTTCACAGGTTGTAGTTTTGACTGCATAGGGCTTATTAGCCTGATGCATGTGAGTGTTGGGTTACATATTTCTGATAAATCAAATACAATCCAATACGTTAAAGAAAAACAACCAACAACCCAGAACTAATACTACAGCTTGTTTTACAGTTGTAAAAAAAAAAAAGTCCAGTTAGGAGTTCTGCCTATGTCTACATATAAAAAATGGACAACCTTTACAAATAATACGTTTCATACAATAGTGAAACAAGTTAAATTGTTTCCCTACTTACAGCAAGATATGCTGGCAGGAATAAAAGTTGGAATTGAAGGTCCAAGTCAACAAATACTTCCAATTATCAAAGTTTTTCAAAGTATTTATGAAGATCTGAATCTTATTTCAGAATTTCATGAAATTTGTCCTCCTTCAGTATAGCCTTTGCACATACGTATCTCACATGTATTTAGCAGATTGATCTAAAATCACCCAATTCTTTCTTCTACCCTGCTTCCCATATCTTAGAAACAGTTGTAATGAATTCAGTTGTTCTGCTCTAGACATTTTGGTACATATCATCTATAGAATAATTTGCAGTATTATGTTACAGTTTGATGTTCCCTTGAAACAAAAAACCACTAATCATTTATTGATTGACTAGTACTGAAATACTATAGATCTCTGGCACAATATAAATTCGTATTTTATATCTGATGCCACATTGCAAAATATTAGCATTCAGATTAAAAATGAGTGCACTCTGCCAAGAAGAGCTAGATTTAGGGCCAAAGCAATTGGATTTTGAAATACATTTATGCTTATTTTTTAAAGCATATCAATTTTGGGAAAATGAAATTGAGGGTAAGCTTTTTGCCTAGTACTGTGTACGTCAGGGGTTTACCCAAGGGGATAAAAAAACAAGCCATGAAGTTAATTTAGCTTCAGTACTACACAAAAATCTCTTGGCTCACATAGGCAATGCTAAAGGTTGAGAACAGCTGCAGATCTCTTAAAATCATGCTTTTTCTGCAAAATCGGGTTTTGTATTTCTATATACACCATCTATTTATAAATATTTCTATGGCTCTGTACCTTTCTCTGTATAAATGGGTTATTTTAGTAACCTTTTGATCCACACAGAATTTATTCAGTTTATTTCAAGGTCGGGGCTAAATCTAAAGAGAAAAATATCTAGAGAGTGAGATTTTTCTTAGATGTTATTTCAAAAGGTGATCATCTAAGTGGTTTGAAATACTATCTGTACATAACTCAAAATACTGAAAATACTTTTTATTAAATAGTTCAGATTTTGCTCTGAAAGGAAAGATAACAGTACATTTCTCATTTAGTTTTTTTGATAAACAAGCTAAGAGCTGACAAAAAACAAACCAGTTCCTTCAGCGTGCGCTTTTGCAAACACTACTGAGCAAAATCTACTTCTGTTTTATAGAATTAAAACAGTATTTTTAAAAGCAGAAAAATAAGTATAGAGAACAAAAAAGTTGTAAGCTGCTTAGTCTGTTCTTTCTTTTACTGGAAATGAATGAAATAGATGTTGTTTGTGTTGGAAAGAATTTTTATATTGAGAGATTTGTTCTTGCCGAGTAGAAAGTAGGAACACCTATTGAAAGGTGCTGCCATTAATATTTGAAAATGCTATCGTGTATGGATTGTCCAGAAATTAAATTTTTGACTAAGGAGTATAATTTAAAACTACACATGATATTTATTTATACATGCCACACTAATTGACTTATCAGTAGAAGATTATGTAGTCATTAAGAAACGTCACTTTCACTCAAAAACTTCATCTTATGTATATATAATTTCATGCATAAGCTCAGTTTGATTTTGCTTTTGAGTACAAATCTCCTGTATCCATTCAGGCCTACACCTCAAATATATTTTGAAGAAATTCATTACACCACCTTGATGTCACATTGCAGAAGCAGTTTGCCTTCTGAAATTTTCCAAGCGGTATTTGCGCTGAATATCGTTAGCTTCACACAAGCCGTAGTTACTGTGGCACTGAAACGGAGCGCTATGTTCTAATCTGCTGACCTTTCTGGATTTTTTTGTAGTCTTTTATTCGTATTTTTGCCATCCCAAATGCCTTTAGTGTTGATGTTTGGGGTTTTTTTGTTGGGGGGTTTTTTGTCAGTTTAGTTAGTTCAGACAGAGGCTGCTCGTGTGGGGGTTCAGGTCTGCAGACTGCATTGCTGACCGATGCGGGCAGTTGGCCCGCGGGACCGCTGAGTAAGTTTGTAGTAGCAGTGCAGCATGAATGTTTCCGAGTATTCGGTCCTAATGGACAAGTACTCCTAACACAGTAGTATTAATGGCTATGGCCTCACCGATGGGGTTAGAGAAATGGTCAATGGCTTAATCTTTGTAAAAGCATCATAGGTGATCAGTTACTTCCAGATTTAGTAGAACAGTTGTAACAACATACACATTCCTCATGCCTATAGTACATTTTTACCCCTCCTTGTGCGGAGTGTATCTTTCGTCACTGGGTTACCGCACAGAATGCGAATCACGCCAAGGCTTTTCTTCACCGGTTTCTGTTAGCATGCTATTTATGTTAATAAATTAGAAAATCAGAAATTCTTTTCAGTGGCAACTGCAGTGGAGGCTTAAGTGTTCCAATTTTAAGACGTCATTCGTGTGAAGAATTATCGTATAACGCCAGCTACCACAGCATTACCCGCTATAGCCTGTGTGATAGCAGAGCTTGATGTTGTTCACCTGCTTGGTTTCTCTGATGTGTCGAGATATGCTGGCGTCTGCCTTTCCGCAGCTGCACGATTTGCTTCTCATCATGTCACGATAATACGTTTTCACTGCTCGTGTATGTAATTATCTTGCCTAGTATTTGAAGTTCTTTAGCGTAAAATATTAAGTAGAAATACTCATATTATCTTGTGTTATCGATGAGCTAGGAAAAAATCGTTAGTTTCTTGAAATTCTTGCTTTATTTTCGAGATGTGTTTTGGTGATAATTTACAGCCACCAATGTGATACTGAGCTCCCTCCCCCTCACTCAGACACACACATGCATATGCACGCACGTTTTTACCTGTTACCTGATAGAAGGCATAATTTTGACTCAGTTTCTGAAAATTGCATTTAGATATAAACTACAGACCACTGCTCTGTTAAGAACCGTGCTAGTAACAGTGAATTAAAAAATCATGCAAATTTCAATTTATTTTAAGAGGATGTTTAATTAGCTGATCTTACATTATTAGTTATCAAAGCAGCATAAAATGAGTATTCGTGACTACACAATTACTGTATTTTACCTTGTCTTTGGCAGTTAATAATTTTGAGATAAAAGGTCAATTTAGGGATAAAAGGTATTTTTGAAAGGATTTTTCAGGAATGAAGTATAAACAATTTTTTCTGAAAATTTTCATAGAACACGTTTTGTTCTAAAACACAACTGTATTCGTCCTCAGACGCTCTGCTTTGCCATCCCAGCATCTTCACCTGTCCAGGTTTAATTGTCTGAGCGGTTCTCGAACTTGCGGTGTTACACTCAAAATCCGCGGCGTCTTTGAGAGCCTGCCCGAGTTAGTGATTTTATTCCAATATTGTTGCATGTATTTTAATTAAATGGTCTTTCAAGTGACAGAGCTTAAGTCTAGAACTTCAAATTTGGCCAGAAATCCCACCGCCTGTATTATATATCATAATCACAATGAAAAACTGGCTTGCGGTATTAATGTTAGCCTGGGCATGCCGGTCTGTGAACATGTATCTGTGTCATGACTTTCAACAAAGCTCAGGCTTCCTATCAATTCTACCAGTTAGTCAGTGTTGGTTTTTGACAGCCCTCCCTGTTAACACCGTGAAGAAAAGGGAGTACGTGGACCAAAAACCAGAGTCCCAGCAGCTCAGCGAGCACAGTAGGTATAGTTAACCCACATCACAGTAAGGCTATTGGGGAGACAAGTTCACTCCCGCACAAAGGGCACAGTCGCATTGACGTGTTCCCTGAGTCATTAGGGAGGTTAAGTGACTTGCTGACAATTACTCCAACATTGTATTGATAAATGCTATTCTTTTTAAGCTGAGTGATCCTCTAATGATCTATCTACAGTGTTTTGAGGATAGAGAAGCAGACAAAAATAGTAACAGTAAAAATAAATGAAGAGCTTTCTTTTGGAAAGTCATGATTTTACTTCGTAATTCCACTTTCACGATAGATACAGCAGGACAGGCAATTTTAAAATTATGCAGGAAGGGATAGATATTTAAAATATCCTAACAGTACCCAAGCAAGCAGTGTAGAAAAGGTATTTTCCAGACTATGCCCCTTTCTCTTAAAATCCACAAAGAGCATCACTGTTAGAATGGAAAATGAGTATTTACGTTGGAAAATTGCTTGCTTTTTGAATAACTTATGTTGCACAGGGTAGAATGGAATAACACACATCATAAATTAATGCTGTTAAAATGAATACTTGATATGAATCCTGGGAAATGTTCTCTGCCATCAGTGTTTGAAAAAAGTCGGAGCTGTGCAGAAGCCAAACCAATTTGCATTGCTTGAAAACACGTAGGTTTCCCACTACTGATGAATTAGCAAACACTTTGGATCAGCTCCATCTTGTAGTGTTGTTAGTGTTTACCTAAAAAGCAATAGTGCAAGAAGGTACAGTATGTGATTTGGAAGTAAATCAATACTGAAGTTCAATAAAGAATTGTAAGTTAGAAGAGCAAAAAGAAATGAAATTCCATGGACCAAAACACCTGACATATACCTTATGACTGAGTATAGGCCAGCAAAGGTTTTCTAATACACAGTTTCTGTACACTCGTGAGGAGACGTTTCTTTTATTTTGTGAAAGTTCTGTGTTCCTGCGAGGGCAAACTGTCAACTGCAGGTTCTCCTCTCCAGTTTTGGATCTGTTCTTGAAATTCTCAACCTTCTTCCTTTTTCTTCTTCTCCTGATTCCGTTCCATTTATTTTTCATGCAATTCTCTTGCCGTTGACCTCATAAATGGCTGAATTCTTCTCAGTACCTGAAATACTTTGATTCAAACATTTTTGTATTTTGTGATAAATTGATCAAGAAGCCGCTTTCTGCCTCTTCTATATAAAGTAGTGTTTTATTTTTCCACTCAGCAGAAAAATGCTCTGTAGGTTAACCAATGTAAATTGTACATATTATTTGGTTAGAGTGGCCAAATATCATTCTTGAGCACCACTGACACTGAAAAAGAGAGATACCCGGTCGCATTTCTGGGCCCTATGACTTCAACATTTAGGGAAGAAATGTAACGTGTTTAGGGGAAGAAATGACTTTGGCTCTTTATGCGTAGGATCACGTTTTCCCAGGTGTTTAACTAAGCAAATACTGTACTTTCTAGTATGACAACTGCCATATTGGACTGTTTTATGATCCACATTTAAGAAATGATCCTATGGCAGTAAAAATAGCTGGTAAAGACGGAGGAGACAAAAACCTCTGCAGGTTTCTTCCATGTGGAATCTCTCCTCAGCTGTGGTATACATGGCTGTAAACCTCAAACAGGAGTAACTGGGAAGCCCCTTAGCTTGCTCCCTGAGTTATCCCCTTCCCTTCACCTCCCTGACCCCAAACTTGTCTGTATCTGCCTGGCAGCGTAAACTCATACCTTCAGCTTTACGGCCATGAAGAGTAATGTTTGAAACATAAGTACCTGGGAATTACTGTCCTGAAGGAGAGCTCTAGTGTGGCTTAGTCCAACAATCTGACTAATAGGGGTCATCTGTGAAGCGCTCATTAAGTTTGTCTTAATATCTGAAACATGAAGATTTAAATCACTTCAAGTAGTTCTTTGTCAACATTAAGTAAAATGCCTAGTTTCAGCCACTGTGTATCTCAAGAATTTATCTATGTGAAATCTAATCCCTCTGCGAATCTTGTTAAATTTATGGCCTTAGCAAAATGCTGTGGCAAGGAGTTCCAAAATCTAATTATGTGTTGTGTGAGAAAAATTATTTTCCTTTTATCAGTTCCTAATTTGCCCCATTTCGATTTAATAACTACCTCATTTTATTGTATTACGGAAGAGAAGAAGAAAAGCTCCCAGTTGACCTTCTTTGTAGCTTTCATTACTTCTTAATACACTTTTTGTCATGCCTGTTCCTATTTGTCTTCTTTTCAAGAAAATAAACAAAATGAGAGTTTAAAAAGCGATTTATCCTTATCTAAGAGTTTTTCTTTGCTTCCATCATATTTGTCTGCTTCTGTGAACCCCATTTCTTCAATATCCCTTATGAGATGCAGAAAATCTATAGATTTCTTAATCCATGTTATTTCATTCACTTCCTTAGATAGTAAAACTCTTTTCTTTTTACGAGCTCTTGTTCCTGCACCAGGCCATCCTTCAGGTCTTCACAATATTGGTTAGGTGCCTCTCCCATAATATAGCAGCTCAGAACATGCTAAGGTGATTGACTAATTTCCATTATTGCCACAATGTACATTAGTTTTCATTTATCAATATTGAATTTTTTCTGCAGTGGCTTTGACCTAGATTATCAAGCTGTTTGAAAGATATTTATAGTTACCACAAGACTTGAGAAACCTAAATGACTTTATTCTCTGTAACTTTTACTGCCTTGTTTATTTTTAGTTCATTAAGCATACCAAACACCAGATTTTGTCACCCTTGGGCACCATTAGTGTTTTGTCAAAATAAGAAGTCCAAACAGATTTGAAGCTTGATAGAATTATGAAAAAATCTCCATTCATTCATAACTGTTTAACTGAAGCACACAATGAAATCTTTCGTGGTATTTGGACACATGCATTTTGGGACTAAATGAAAGATCTCTCCCTGGCATTATGCTGACGAGATCCCAAGATGGACTTTCCAATCTTGTTTGGCTAACTCGGAGCAGACTGAAGGCTTGTAAGCAGTCGTCCACTGCCATCATATCTTCCATTTCATGGAATAACCTTAGAGTGGACTTTACTTCTGAACGACATGTAACATAAATAAGCCATTATAACTTAGTGATTTATTGTACATTCTGAAAAATTTATTTATTTCCCCCCCCGGCTGGCAAATTTTATTCAAAAACCCAAAGAAACACAACTGGAGATTTTGTGTTGAGCTTTGAGTGTGTTGTGATTAAGGGTCCTTTCTGAGTTCAAGATCCTTTGCAGTTGTTTCTATATTTTGCCTTTGAAATGCCAGGGAAAGGATGCCAGGGTGTCTTCATCATCATGATGGTGGAAATTTCTATAGCTCAGCAAGAAGGCACTGAACTGCTTACAAGGAGTCCAAGAGAGCCCTTGCCTTGTTCATATTTCATGTGACACATAGATTGTCTTCTTGGCTTCTTGTATTTCCCACCTCTAAATGCCGTGCTATTTGTCCGATGTGCATCTTGGTCAGGATTCAGCATAATTCGTGTGAACTGATTTAACAATCTTTGTCATCTGTTTATTGGACTTAAGGGGTCTAAATCTATCTGTCACTGAGCTGCACTGTTCCTTATCACATAGCACTGCTTTTTCTTCGCCCTCCTCAGCTCTCTAGTGTGACTGGTGCATTTTTGGCACTAAATCTGGCCCTGCTGCTCCCTCGACAGCCTCATTAACTTTATCCTGAGGTGTGGATTTTTGTCAATAGCCTTTTCTGAACCCAATCTCATCAGGAGATCAATTGTAATTGTGCTCTGAAACGGTCCTTGTTGCGACTATTAAAGCTAGAGTATTTGTCTATTTGGTTTTAGGGACTTGGGTGCAAGTAGTACTTGTTCCTCCTGCTTTACAACCTCCTGACATAAGCAGTTATTTTTAGGTGTGTAACTTAGGTTGTGAGTATCTGACGTAAAAGAACTGCTTACAGAGCAGGAGTGTGTCGTTACAGAGCGTGTACCTACAGTATACGAGTGTTCCCATGAATTCCTCGTTTTATTCTTCACTGACACTGTATCTGCTTAGTTTCAAGGGCATTTCAGAGTGGCAGTGGGGGTGGGATGTGGAAGGCAGCTTGCTGCTGACAACTCTGGCATAAGCATTCTTTGTAACGTACATAATTTGGATACCAGGCTGCATTTTCAATGGTAATTAACAGGTTGAGTAACCTCAGCAGTTGTTTATAAAGTACCTGCAGAAGTTGTTCTCTAGGGGGTGGGCATTTTAGTACTGAGCAATTTATACTCTGGCAGATACAGTCTGTAAGCAGCATTTTACCTAGATCCAAATTCTCATTAAATTAAAATTGAGTTAGGTGCAAGCAGGTTCCCCGTAAAAGCATTAGAATTAGAATTATTACAAAAGAATACTCTGTGATAAATTTGGAACAAAATGAGAACTCTAAAACCAACAGTTTTTATATTTCACATATGGCTTTTTCTGGGGAAAAAATAGTGCTAAAAATATTTTTAATTAATACTCCTGTGTTCCAGCAGAAGCGAACCTATTGCGGAAGAGAAGCAGACAGAAACCTTGTTTTGCGTTCATATACTAGATCACTGAGCTTTAAAATATGCCAACATTTGACATGTTTCTAAGGGCATTATGTAAGCATTTGTATATATAAATCGTAAAATCACTACTGCAGTAACCTTTTTTCTTCTTTTTCAGAAACTCTTGAAGTGGGTTTGGTAGATTTAGTGGTAAAATAATGTGTCTGCACACAAAATGGGTCAGAAAGTTGTTACAATCTTTAGGCCAGAGAGTGAAATACCATCCTAGTCAGTTTGTGAAATCTCGTATCATTAAACTGTGATCAAAATCACCTCCTAACATAGAGACCCAGGACTAACGAAATACATATGATAAGCCGTAGTCTCGGAGGCATCCTATTCAAACAAGCTAAGTAAGTGCAAGGACCACAGGGTTCGGGTCCTGTTTCAGGCTTGGAGGAGAACTCTGTGTTCTGGCATAATTTGATGCAACATAATTGTAATTTACTTCTCTGACTCGCATAGCTGTTTGGCAGAGTCTGTGAGCAGAGGGAGTCTCCCTACAGTGAAAACCCAGAAAGAAAACGTTAACAGTAGCTGCATGTGTTGCTATTGACACCTACATCTGGCCTCTGCGGATGGTTTGTTTCAGATTTGAAGCTAAAAGACCTAAACCAGCTGGCCAATTTTAACAAGAGAGAAACCAGCTAGGTACAACTGCATTTTGAAATGCTAATAATAACCTTTAATAGATTTCAACTAACAATTGGTATAATTTAGATACAGTGCTGCTACAGACTAGGAAGATCTGACCAAGTTACAGCAAATCAGGCACCATGATGTGTTTCAAAAGCACTTCCATCAAACCATCTAGATTCAAGCAAATATCACTATTGATTATCGCTTATTCTACTGTGAGTACTAAAGAAGACAGCAAAATGTTCCAACATATATCAAAAAGGATCATAGATTTTCTCTCTGAGGTTTTTGTGACTGGGAATAAAATGTACTTCAGCGTGTTTGTATGGAAATATGTGTAAAAGAAAGGGAATGGAACAGGCTGGATTTAGTCTCGGGGAAAAAAGCTTAGGAGATGAAGCCTAATAATGTCTCTTAAAATGTCTTAATGTATGATAAAGAGGTGTTGAAAAAAGTCAGAGGTATTAAAACAAAGAGTTTTCGTATGCATGTATTCAGCAGTACTGAAGTAATAACATGAGTACGCTGTGAGTCTTTAAATCCAATGGCGTTACTGGAGAAAATATTACACAAGAGTAAAAAAAAATGAAGTTTAGATTTTCAGTTTGATCTTACTGTGTTGCAATATCCTACAGCGATGCTACATTGACAGAGAGATGTCCTTTTTGTACAGGTAAGCAAGTATCAGTTACATGCTGTCTGTATTAAAAAAAATTGTGCTGTATGAGGTTGTTGAAGTTTTACTAGTAGAAAACACTAAGCATTTAGACTTAGAGCAGTTATCCCTTTTTTTTCTTGTCCTTGGGAATAAAAGGGAACGTTGCTGTGTCCTGCCTTAGGTGTCTAGGGGTGTACCTGTTAGAAGTATTAAAATTGCCCATGGTGGTATGAAAACAGCTAGATTATAATCACATCCTTATTTATCCTTTGGTTAGTAACAGGGCAAAAAAAGGCTACAGTTAAGAGAGTATTTAGCAATGACTTGAGAATATGAATGGATACTTTTGTGTAGTTTTGTTGGTATGCAATGGGCTGAGAGGGAAGGATGTGGTGTCTGTCTGCTGAGAAGTACACATTCTCAGGTCTTGGTATAACTCCTATCTCCTTGGTCCATTGTTATCTTTATATTCTACTGCTACGCTTTAAAGCTTCATGAAGCACATGCGCTATTGGGGAACCAAAGAGTGTGGTTTTGTACTGAAGTACAATATGTCATTATTTGATGTGACCTGTTGTTTCTTGTGATTCAAGCCCATTTAAAGATGTGTAATACTGCCAAGCTTGAATTGAGTGGTATCACTCATGAATATGTATCATGCCACTGATTTGGTTTCTTCCATACATGTATTCCACATAACATTGCTGCTGACCAGATTAGCTATGGCGGTGGTGGTGGTGTGAGGGCAAAAGTAACTAAAGACCAAATCCTAGCCCAAACAAGATTTCAGACCAAATCTTAAAAATTGCCTATGCTTGTTTCCATTTTGAGAACTCTGGGAAGTCTGAAATGATAGCCGTGAAATACAAACGTAACTTAGTGCAGTAGGGGACTATTGTAGAAGTCCGTATATTCACAGGCAATACAAGAAAAAGGAATAAGGAGAAGTTAGTTTTGACAATGTAAGAACTATGCTGCTACCCCATAACATGGATCAAGTAGCAAGTTTAACAGAAATCAAAGTGAGTGCTCGCTCATTTTATGCCGAGTAATCCACTTTTAGAACTCGTTAGGATATTGTGGAAGCCAAAAAAGTATAAATGGACTCATAAAGATGTAACACAAATTCAAGGAATTATGTCCAGCTGTTATTAAATACGATGGTCCAGACAAAAACTTCAGCTCAGAAAGTTTTACTTGGGAGGTATACCTTGGAGAGGGTCCCTCCCTACAGTCCCTGGTTCCTGCTCTTTGGTTATCCCCTCGCGGTCAATGTCATAGCCAGAAACAGTATCCTCGTTTGCAACTATAAAGATACCATCTTTGGGTTTTACATGGCTCTGTTACTTGCATGAAGTTCCAATTTTGATAATTCCTTCTGCAGTCACTGAATTCCATGCTCAGGGGTCTATTGTTTCAGAGCGTGTTACCCACGCATCTATTGTAGCGATGCAATGTGTACGTTATCTCCCTTAAACATAGGTGCAGAAGCTTATAAACTGCCATTCTGATGTTCCTGACTGGGAAACTTGCCCTCCAATACACACATTTGGTACTCATACATTATCTTTTGGCTTCCTATCCAGATGCCCATCTGTTAGGATGGCATTGTGCCTGCTCACAAGATGGTGTGCCAGCTTCACTAGACAATGATGCCAATCAAGTACGAGTTGCTGCAAGTGCTTTCTTTTCTAAAAGTAGCCCCTCTCAAGTGACAGCAGTGCTATAATGGCACCACTTGTCTCCTTTCTCCTGTTTACACCTGCTGACACTTATCCTCCAAGACAGTGTAGAATAGTAAAGGAGAGGAAGAGATGCAACATGGCGTGACTCTGGATTGACAGGAAATACAGGCGGAATCACAAGAGTAACTTCAGAAAGCCATTTTAAGCATAGGGCACACTGACCATGCTGATCAGGATGCAGATCCAAAAGAAGGCAGAAAGAGGTATTTAACTGGCAGGAAGTGTTGCAGATTAAGTGTATTGCTGGCAAAAAAAAAAAAAAAAAATCTTTGTGTATATATTTACATATATGTAGAACTTTGGAACAGCAACCTATACAGCTGAAAGGTCCAAGTGCAGGTAAACCTCTTCATTCTATTGCCTGTTACTGAAGGGTACCCGTTCAACTTGGAAGAGACTGAGAACTATACCTAAACAAAATCTGACATATAAGTCAAATTGTTTGACAGTTTGTTATAAGACGTATAACCAGCTAGGACTGGAAAGAACCCACTTTTTTCATTTCCATTTGTTATGTGAGCAGAAATATGAGTTCAGTATTTCACATCTCAATGTCTACTGCCACTTTCCATGTTTTCTGCTGTCTTTTGAAAGGATGTCAACTCTGAGAGCACAAGCTCAGGCAGACCGTAGAACACTTCTATATAGTCTGCAAAGCTCTCAAAGGTGTTAGTATCCAGAAATTCATCTGAGAACAAAGCAATGATAAAGCAAGACTTGAGGTTACAAATACTTGGTGCGTTTGTGCCATTTAAAAATGTTTATGGTCTATAACTGAATATGTGTTAAGTTAATTTTGAAAACTCTGATCAAATTGAGACCCTTTTTAAGAATATCATCTAAATGTTTCCTTCAGAATGCTTGTTCAACTTGGCATTTTCCCCATCCCTAAATGGAGTTGGTAGTACCTTATTTTTAAATTGTGAAGTCAAGAGCTAATTATGAATTTGCATAGCATATGGTAAGAAACCGTGAAGCAGTTCCTGAGGTGCACAAACCTTGCATTATTAATCCATGGAATTACTGGGGAAAAATTAATCTTACACAGAAATAAAGAATGGTTCTCAGTTCTTACTTATGATCATCATCTTGATACTTGAAAGCCCCTTAATAGCCCATTAGCAACCCATTATAGCGATCTTTCTGCTAAGGTGACCATCTTCTATAATGACAGCTATGATTAAAAAGAATACAGCTTCATAGCTTTCAGGTTGGTTAGCAGTCGATACAGAATGCAGGCATTCAAATGGCAGAAAGAGAAGAAATGTGGATTATTCTTTCTACGAACAAGCTGAGGAGAATGAAAATATAAGTTGACTAAAGGACAACTAACTTTTCACTATTGATGTATAGTGCAGCCCACAGAGAAACATGTTTTCAAATTTCAAATGTATGAGTAAAAAACTGCAACAGAAAAATTATGGTTATTACCAATAAGCAGCAACTGAAGATACTGGCCTCGGCACAAGGTTCTTGGAACTTTTTGAATTATTTTTATCATTACTTCTTTTCTAGTGGAATATTGATGCTGCAAAACCAAATAATATAGGTATCTATATGGAAAAAGAGGGTATTTGAACTCTTACAGTCAACACAGACAGTAAGAAAGGCTGAAGATTAAACAGTCACAGAAGGTGAAGTAAGCTGCCTAAAGCATGCAGAAAATTAAATATCAGATCTAGAAATATAATCTGGCTTCTGAGTTCCAGTCATATGTCCTATCTGGGTCAAACCATTACCTCTTGGGGGGCAATAGGTCGGATAATGTCTAATTAACTAATATTTTGAAGTGATTGGACCTGGGCAAGCAGTGATAGGACCTAACACCTATACAGAGATAAAAAGGTCCATGAACTCTTACTGGCTCTGCAAAGAGAAATACAAAGTTTTACATTCATAGTTGAAATTGATCTAGGAGAGTATCTGATATTATATAAACACCCTGTCTCTTCACAATGTAAAGTCCTCTCTAGTCGTAGAAAATGCATAAAATCTCTATTATATGAAAAAACCTGAAAGCCAACTTTTAAATTTCACTCTACAGGGAACAATAGAAGTCAATCATTGACGCAGAAAAGCTCAAATAAAGCTTTACTTATAATTTACATCCAAACAATTTACATCAAACATTTTCTGAAGGAGAGAGATGTGAACGACTCATTGGAAAGTGTAATCTCGAATAACCCTTGACCCTCCGCGCTCTCATTCAGGCTGCTGCTACCCGCGGCTGTTCATTTAATGCAAAAGCAACTCCATTCTTCTAAGGAAGACTTAAATCCGTTGCATACTAGCATTATTGGGACATGGGATTAACACACTGTAAACAAGATTTATCTTATCACAACTCATAGCAAGAGACGGCTGTGTAGAACCGTAAATTGTCATGAAGCTGTCTCCTTAATCCTTTCTGCATTCACTTTTATTAGATTTCTTACTGCTTCCTTCAATCATGTTTGCAGATTATTAAAAGTAAGAGTTTGGGAAAATGCAGTCTTTTGAGCTGTCAACTCTGACACTGCTGCACAGACAGATGTCCTGGTTTCAGCATAGAGTACATCTAAATAAAACCCCTCCTAATATTTGCTTT
>NW_010529497.1:0-27309 GCF_000687285.1 Phaethon lepturus | reverse complement strand
TCGTGTGTAATTGTGCTGTTAGCTGCAAGTCCCTAGGTGAGACTGGAAGTGATTTCATGTCCCGTACTATGGTTTGATGACTTTTATAATACCAGAGGAACACTTGTTTATTAGAATGTCAGGCTGGGAAAACTACCAGGTTAATATTGAAATCACTTTGGTTTGTTAAATTCTTATCTTAATTTCCATTTTAACACTTCAGAGTTTCTGAGTTTGTCAGCAATAAAGCACCTACAGCAACAAAAACAAAGTAATGGCAAGAACGAGGGAATTGCGTTGAAGGCCGGGGAGGAAGAGGAAGCTTGCTCACTCCGTACAGGGATAAGGGAGACACACACAGGATACCATGCTATGATCAGGGTTCTTCCATAACTTTGAGAAGTCATGACTTTAATCAAGAATGGAAGCAAGCAGGCAGAGCACACCTGTATCTCTGGTGCAGCCTTCTCTCTGAAGCTCAGCATGGTCGCTTGAGAGTGCTGCTGTTTTTACATCTGTTTGCCATAGCTGCCCGTGGCCTTGTAGGAAGTCTCCCTGCCTTGCCCTGGAAGGAGAACACTCACCCACCCCAGCTTTTGCTTTATAATCTTCTTTCTATTATTCTTTTAAGACAAGATAACAACCCCTTCTCATTTCAGTTTCTCTGCCACTTATGCCAGGAATTCCTCTCTAGAATATTTAATTCTTTGGTCAGATGGCCTAAGTGCCTTCGCGGTGCTCGCTTCCACAGCAGGTAGCTAACAAAGCTTCTTTTACTGACAACAAAGTTTTTTCTTTCTAGCTCCTGTTTCTAGTTTTTTCTTTTTTTTCTTTCATAGCTTTTCTTCTCTAGAAAGCAACAGCACCCCCAGCCCTCCTTTACAGAAGCCTGGGGGAAAAAAAAGTATTTCTTCTTGCTTGCTGGGTTTTTATGGGTTTCCCACTCCTGATTCACAGCTGTTCTTCCTCCAGGGTAGAAGACCACCCATGTAAGCACCTTTGCTGTGAGTCCTCAGGCAATTGTTACAGGCTGGATTGCTTCTGAGCCCCATCAAGGGACTTAATAAACCTCCTTACCCTGCAAGTAGTTAGTATATCGTTTATAGTAAGCTGTTAGGAATAATGCACTACTGCTTCAAAATAAAATCTAATTAATCACAGAAGTGAGTACAAGTGAGTAATTAAATGGTGATAAAAAGTATAATTCACACAAATGACTAATTATTGTCAGATTATTACAATTTTCAAAATCTCTCAAGTACCTAAGTCACTTTTGAAAGTGGCAGTGCAGCTCCTGTGTCACTTAAATAGTTCTGGAAATGTTGTACACCATTGAATCTGTTTTTTGTGTTCATGTTGAATGGTTTATAGGTAGCTATCTCTAATAGTACAGACCAGCCCAGTGCTGGGTCGTTAAATATTAGGCCAATGTTAAACTGGACCGACTGAAACGCATGTCATTGCCTGAGAAGGAAGAACAGACGGTTTTACCGTGCTTTGTAGATGTATGTTTTATGATAAATGATATTCACTAGATTTATATTAATTTATGAGAGACCAAGTGTGTAGTGGTGTCAGGATAATTAGAGAGAACTATCTTATGGTTTACAATGAACAAAGCTCCATTTTCTTTCAGGAGTGAGGCTGGGATATGAGAAGATAAATGACTCTGGTACCATAATACATTTGATCAGATTCATTATATGTGGCTTGACACATCTTTGAACTCTGATTCAGTTTGCAAAATGGAGAGGGCAACGTCATGTCTTGGGGTGCATTCAAATAAGCAAACCTTCTGGAATATGCATCTTTACCTGCGCCGGGGGCGTTTAAACAGCAAAAGATGGAGATGGCTGGCTAGCGCTCCTCGAAGGGGCCTTTTTCCAATGGTGCGCTACCTTAATTTTCCCTCGTGCTTTGGTAAAGGTTTTGACATACAAAATCGCATTACTGCCTGACTGCCCTGCAAGGAATTTAGCACAAAGGATAGACTGAAGCAGGCATAGCCGCCTAGGAAAGAGCAAAGCCCAGGCGGCATTTGCCTTGTGTTTGCTCATGGAATTGAAGGCTGGTGCTGTATCGGATGGAGGAGCGTAGCTGCGGGATGGGGCAGGAACTGGAGTGGGATGCTCTCATGAGCTGGTTAGTCCATGTTTAGTTCCCTGTGAAACCTCGTGGGGATCTTGGGCACAAGAGCAGATCCCGGAGCAGAGCAGGTCTTTGGAAGAGAGGAGGCACAAATCTGTCGCCTCCTATTTCTGCCTGGGCTAGCGCTGCACAGGCTTTAGCCCCAGTTACTCCCTGGTCAGATTTAGACTATGATGCCTTCTCAGTGACACCACGTGAAGCACGTTTAGGAAACTTAAAAACAGCTTCTGTTAAGGTTAGGTTCATGTGATAATTGAACAGTTTGAAAAATTCCTTACTGGTTTGTTTGCTGTTGCACTCAGGCACACCGGGCTGGATATACTATCGGCTGTTTAATGTACCATTACTTCTACTTGCAAAGAGGAATTAAAGTAATAAGGCAAAGAGACTAGCAGTTAGGATAAATCAAAAGTAGGAGTTGCGTCTATTTGGTTCTTCTGCAGTGTAAAAGGAGAAATTATGGTGCCAAAAACATTAAATCTTAATACCTTTTATAGAATGCAAACTTTAAGAAGAGAAAAGCCATGGTCTTCACAGTGGAAGTAGAAGGAATGAGAAGACTCAGTGGCAAAATAAATCTTTAAATGAAAAAAACTTTTTCACAGTCTATTCTTGTTACCATGCTTAGAAGATACTACAGAGGCGGAGAAGGACCTAAAAAGAGCAGTCTGGATCAGTTCAGGGATTTGAGGAACTTAATTACAGAAAGGGAAATCAGGAAAACTAAATCCATGAAAAATGAAAATAAAAGGTGACTCTACTGATATATTTAAAATCCAGAATTGATATTACAAGACACTCTGTACTTGTGGCAAGTACAGGTGGTTGGGGATGTGAATCACTGCTGGAAAAAGGTCAGTATTAAAGAATTAGGGACAAGTTTATTTACATATATATATATATGTAAATATATATATGTGTATATATATTTAAATATATATAATGGAATTCACACATGGAATATAATGGAAAAAGAGCAAATAGAATAGAAGAATCTGACAATGCCAAAAGATGTGTAGTAAATGGAAGAGGAATTAGCAAAGTATAGAGAGGAAAAGATGATGTGCATCATGGTTGTTACATTAGGGGCTAGCTGAAGCTAAACGGGGTAATGCATTGCCTAGTGTTGTATCAGTGCTTCCTAATGTAGTTCCAGCTGTAAAAAATGATCTGGGCAGCTGGGCCACTCCCCAGCATTCACTGTGATGCCTGGCTGCTGCTGCTCTTTTTTGACTTCCATGTCCGTAGGCTTTTTCCAGACTCTTTCCTTGGTTGGAAGAGCAGTGAGCAGGGCTTAGCCATACTGGGTCCAGGAGAAGCCTTTTTGCCTCTAAAAGAAGCATGGACATATTTTGCTATGTCTGCTGGAAAGCAGCACATCTCAGAGACAAATCATGAAATTGCAGTCTCAGCTCATTTGAGAAGGAATATATCTTCCTAGATGGATGTTGTGGATGCCAGGAAAATTTGGAAGCGTGAACTGCAGACACCCATGCTAACATAGGAAAAAAACACTTTAACAATAATTAATTATTAAAAATCTCACCATTTAAAGCTTATTTACAGTCTATGTATAAATGCTGTGAAATGTTTCGCATTTCATGTTTTGCCTTCATTGACACATGTTTGATTGTTGTCACCTGGGGTAGGCTAACTTGCACGGTAGAGGATCCCAACTCCAAAATCTCAGACTGTGACTGTTTTCACTAACAAACTACTACAGTATAGCTTTCTGATTGTTGTTACTTAGCTACGAAGGCAAATCAATGGGAAGGTCTGACTCTATCTGATAGCAGTATTGTTAACCCCAAAGCCTCGATGCCAGTTTAAAAAACAATCACACATTCTTAATGAAGTAATAAAAATTGGGTTTCCTTTATTTCCTTTTGATTTCTGAGTACAGTTTAGGGAATGTTCCTGTTGCATTTTTCAGCCTTTTTTCCCCCAAAAAATGAAGTGCAGAAGTATATTTTCTCTTCTTAATGCAAGCAAATCGGCATGTTCAGTGGGTAGGGCATTCTTCTTATATTTGTGATTCTGCTATGGCCCTGCAGGGTGATTTGGATTAGCAATTATCCTGTATTTACATGCTTTGCAAAGTAGGTTGAAAGCTGTGGGTGTGAGGTTCTAGAGACCAATCATGTACAGTGTTTTCCAGATCCAGGAGATTTTCTTCTGGCCCAAATTCCTGATAGGCATATTTCCCGTTCTCTCATGTACACCAAGGAACCACAGGAAACACTGTGTAGTTTTTACTGTCACCTCCCCTAATCCTTTGCATCATTCCTCAGACACTCTGTATATCTACTGGTATAATGCATCGCTTAGCATTTACCTCTCAAGTTTACATAGTCATTAACTTGGCTTCCAGTAGAAGTTTATGCGAGTGCTCCACTTGTTTGGAAACATTTGTCTTCATTTTATTTCTCTTCTAAAAGAATTAATTGTGAAAATGAAGTCCATATTTTCTATCTCCTGGTCAGTTCTTTTTGATTAGCCCTGGAATACACCCTTTCCCTCCCAATGAACAGTATATTTGTGTTTCCCGTTCTGTAACCGGGGAAGACATTTGGAACAGTACCTATTCCTCCAAGTCTTTTCTTTCAGGTTTTTGCTCTGAGTTGGTCTTTACTTGGTTTGCCTTAAATGTAACAATAAGCACTTCTCATAAGAGAGAGTTTCAGAGAATATCAACTATTAACTTGGTTTTCCATTCTTCACCCTTATGAAACAGTAGAGCTTCCATTGTTGTTACTAACTACTCACGTCTCTTTAGGTGACAAGGAACATATAAAACATTTTTGAACCTGCCTCTTTAAATCACTGATATTGTTGGTGACGGGAGGGCTTTGGTTCCAAAAAGCTTTTGTTCTCACTCTAAGTGAAATTGCTCATAGCATTTGAAATGGGAACTACAAACTAACAGAGTTTCTCCTTAGCAACTGCTGTCTCTGCCAGTGCACGAGCTGTATTCTGAGATTTGAATATGCAAAATGACTAGGTCAGGCTGTCTTGAGGATATAAAAAATATTGGATGAAGTAAAATTTTGCCTGAAATTAAATTTGCAGAAAATCAAGTATCTGTTATTTAGTTCTAAGCAGATGTTGAAACGGTTTTCCTGGATGCTGTCCTTATAGATAGTGTGTCTTTTGATCTGAAGCCAAGAAAGAAATCTGGATGTTAGTCTGGATTTGGAAATTTTCTTTAAATAAACATATTAGTTAAGTATGTAAATCTGCTTATCATCACTTGAGGAACGTTGCCAGAGTAAGAAACATCTGGAGCTCAATATCAGCGAACTTATTAATTCACATTTTTAGTTTGTTTCACCCAGAGTGTTGTAGGATTCCGGCATCTCAATTGCTTAAGTCAGCTTTATCTAAAAGGCAATTAGTTGTGAGTTCTGTTGTTTACATTTAGACTCGTATGAAATCCACGGAGTATAGTTTTATAGGCCTCGTTACGTAGCTTTCCAGATCTATTCAGAAGTAGGCCAATACACACTGCGGTACGAGTCGATCGGAGATAAAATAATCACGGCTTTGAAACATCGGCGCTTGCTTTCACAGGAGACAGATTCTGAAAATTAATTGTTACCGTTTAGGATTATGAATTACATGGTCTGGTTTATTTATCTGAACTCACCACTGTGTAGTTCCAGGAAAGGATTATTTGACCTGTTCTTGCTAAGGACGTAAGTACAGAGATCAATAGAGCGTTCTGAAATAAAGCTTCCTCAGTTCTACAATCACATTTCCCCGTAAGCTTAAAAAAAAGTTCTTAATCTGGTTCAACTTTAAACCTATAGCAAACCATTCGTCTGTTAGAATTTTCAAAACTGATGGATGCTGAGTGTGTTACTGCGTACTTTTGCTAGCATAGATAACAGGTTTTATTAACCCATGACATGTACCTTGTAGTGACTGAAGAGAGCATGGCTAATGGATGAAACTTTATATGTGAAAAGCCTAGCAAATTAAGGAAATGTATTGTTTAAAGAAATATTATTTTTTGGTGGTAAAAAATTAGTATAAATCCCTACACAAAAAGTAGTGGTGAAACCATGAGTCAAAGCCTTAGAACTGCACAAGCAAGCATGGAATTTGCACTCCTAAATAATTATTACGGAGCCTACCTAGTTCCCGTACCGTGTTTGGCTGTGCACTTAAGATGACTATAAAAAAAAAAAGGCGCATAAATTTCTCTGTGTATGAATTGCATATACATAATTCTGAAAGTCAGGTAGCGAGACTGATTTTAAGAATATAAATATCCCTTTATTTAATTTTTTGCAGTAAAGTTTGATGATAATGGTATTATTAAAGTAAAGCTTTGTAGACCTGCTGGAATTCAGGAAACGTATGAGCTCCAATTAATATCCTGAACAGATCCAACACTTTCTAGAAACTTGGTAACAATGTAAGAGAGTTCAGGTTTGTGCGCCTTAAAATTAAAGACTGGTTTACCCGCGTGCTCTGGCAAGAGGATATTTATGTTTTGCCTTTGCTCCCACGGAAGAGGACTTCGGCCCATACCAAAGCATTTTGTGAGTTAATTTTTCTCAGGTACTGTAGTTCAGTGAAGTCACAGTCCCGTAGCTGTGGATCAGGAGTGTTGGTCTTGTGTCCTTGAGCAGATTATATAACAATTTATGATTACGTAGTGCATGATGTGGCATCTGCTGATTAATTCAAATGCGATCTTACAGACACACCATAATGATCAGTATTACTATTTTTAATAACTTGATTATATGTAATGGCTTTGGAGCGAGGATTCCTTTGCTGTTGTTTGTACTTGTCATTGTGGAAGGGAGTAGCGACTCAGAGTTTGATTTCCTTGGTGCTGCCATAAAATGAAAGCTAAACAACAATATTAATAATAATTTGGAAATATTTGTCAGGTGGTGACTTCGGTTTCTAAAGATGATTTTCTGTTTTGTTCTTGCTGCTGCTCTGAATATGGAAAGTTACATTAGGGGAAAAAGAGTTCACCAGTTTTTGATATATAAAAGGAAAAACTGAAATATCTTATGGTGAATCCATGAAAGAATGTTAATATTAACTGAGTGAACAAAGCCCATGGGTATGAGTGTCTATTACTGTTTAAATGATCATTTAAAACATTTAAACATGTTCCACTGTTTTAATAAGTGGAAGTTGCTTCACGATGTACCTGCTGTGTGAGTTAAGCTGTTCCAAGTCTTTTTTCTGACTCAATTAAGAATATAGAGTATCAGTGAATATCATAGATTGATAGAATAGTTTGGGTTGGAAGGGACCTTTAAAGGTCACCCAGTCCAACCCCCCTGCCGTGAGCAGGGACTTGCCATATACAAGCTTGCTTCTGCTTTATGCTGGTTTTACTACTCTTCTTCCTTTGGAAAGATCATTTTAGGTTGGTTTTGTATTAACGTATTACTGTATTTACTTGTCTTGTGATTTAACCCCAGTCAGCGACCTAGCACTACACAGCTGCTTGCTCACTCCCCCGTTGTGGTATGGGGGAGAGAATTGGAAGAGTAAAAGTGAGACAACTCGTGGGCTGAGATAAAGACAGTTGAATAGGTAAAGCAAAAGCCGCGCACGCAGGCAAAGTGAAACGAGGGATTCATTCACCGCTTCCCATCGGCAGGCGGGTGTTCAGCCACCCCCAGGAGAGCAGGGCTCCATCACGTGTAACGGGTGCTTGGGAAGACAAACGCCATCACTCCCAACATCCCCTTTTTCCTTCTTCTCCCAGACGGGGGAAGCTTCCCCCAGTTTATATGCCGCGCATGATGCCATACGGTATGGGATAACCCTTTGGGCAGCCGGGGTCCCCGCTGTGTCCCCTCCCAGCTTCTGGTACACCCCCAGCCTGCTCGCTGGTGGGGTGGGGTGAGGAGCAGGAAGGGTCTTGACTCTGTGTCAGCACTGCTCAGCAGTGACGAAAACATCCCTGTGCTACCAGCACCGTTTCCAGCACCAATCCCAGACAGAGCCCCATGCCAGCTGCTGTGAAGAAATTAACTCTATCCCAGCCACAACCAGCACACGCTGTCTGTATACTTCTAAATACAGTTGCAGTCTCTCACTAGGGAGTGTGTGCATTGGAATAGAACTGGAGGGCAAGCAATTACTAGCACAGTGTTGAAAAAGTGTTTCCTGTATGAAACACATAGAAAGTGTATTAATTTGTATCATATCCAGTAATTAAGCATTGCATTACTCTACATGTCATGTACCTACTTATTTCCTTACAATAAGTTATGTTTCTATATATTAGATTATAGTTTTCTACTGGCCAGGATGAAAAAACAGGAGGAGTATAATAATATATATAAAAGTAGTATTTGCTCATACAAGAATGTTTCCTATCATTTGTTTTTTTAAAGGAAACTCAGTGTTGGAGTGAGAAAAACCTGTATCATTATTTTAAAATCCTTTTCACATGCTTCTTAGCATTGGAAAGAGCAGTGGAGTCAAAGTAATCTTCATACTGTCTTTCTTGTATACAGGCAAAATACATTCAACAAGGAGAATCACAACAGAAAATAGCAGTGTTTTTATTTATTTAATGTTATTTCATCTGTGTACAGATGACAGATGTACTGGGTTGGGTTTATGATGTGTCTGTTACTGTGAATCCCATTAACTTCAGGTGAGATACAGTGGTATGCACAAGCTGAAACCTGTTCTTTGAATCAGATTACACCCAAGTGTAGCTTATTTGTTTTTAGGTTAGTTTGGACCCTCTTCTCTTTCTCCTGTCTCCCCTTTCTCAAAAAAGTGAAGCAGCTTACACAAACAGTAGGGGAAAGCTAGTAAATATTACGTAAGGAAACACTTATCTGAAAAGAAATCTGTGATACAGTTAATAGTTTTTCATCTACTTTGGGCGAAAGACATGCGCTGACTAGTGCTCTCCTTGACTTATTTGTTCTTCTGGAAGAAGCATAATAGGAGAAGGTGAGTCATTAGTATGTTAGAGGAAAAATGCAGCTCAGCAGTACACTCTATTTGTGAAGCAGACTTACTGAAACATGTACTGTTAGGAAAATGCTATTGCATAGGCAGTAAAGGTCTAAGAATACATTTCCAGCCCCTAAATGATCAATTGTGTGTGTATAAGTGATTGCCAATGTAGCCTTTAGGCTGAAAAGTTTTGACAGAAGTGTTCAAACAACTTCCATGGAGCACTGCAAAGACAAATACTCTTTCTAATGTCATTGGGGCTTACAGACTGTTATTTGCTGAATGAAAATGAAAATGCTTTCACTCTCACAGAACACAGAATTTCATCACGTTCCTGTATCTCGAATAAGCTGTTGAAAAGGAAGGTATTTACTGTAATTCAGAAAGAATTTTCTTGAGTTTTTATGGTGATAACAAGCCCTCTTTCTCTGATGCATCACTCAGCAGATGTCAGCGCTGAAAATGTGGGCCTAAAATGTTTACAGGGAGGTTTCTCTGTTACGTTATTATTTTTTAAAGAATAATAAATAGTGGGTTTTGTTGAATTCAAGGAGGAAATTTGTTGTGACTGTAGAATGTGATTCTGTAAAGGACCAACGTGTAGTAGCAAATAGCCAATGAATCATATTTTCCAAACAAAAAACAGCCTATAAAAAAGATCAAGGTTTATTATGCCTCACTATCAAAGAAAAATGTACCGGCAGGTGCAATGTTAGCAAATTCATGGTGCACTGTTCACTCTTCCACAGCAGATGAATGACTGCCATTGATAGACTGGTCAGACAGACTAGAACAAAATAATATTTATCTTTTGCAGATCAAGGATTCACCTGCTTTCTTTTCCAAGAAGAACATCAAAGCTGGAATGAAGTTTTATTGGCTGTGACGCACCTTCATTGTCAAATTGTCAAATGAGCAATGGAGTGACGGAAGGTAAGCTCAGTATTTGCATTAATATTTTAGAGCTAGAAGGCATGGGATTCTTCTGAGCTGCTCGTACTTTTGAGAGCAAGATTGAGCAAGACTCAGTGTTCAGTACCAAGTGACGAGGCCAAATGATTTTGCAAAATTTGCTGCGTGGAAAAAATCCTTTAACTGCTCAGTATTTCTCAGGGTGTGTGCCATGGACGCAGCAATACAGGAAAAAAAACATGAGGTCATCCTTCTGCCATCTTTTCTCTGTCTTGCTGGATACTATTTTTCTCTATGGGATACCTAATGACTCTTCATGTTTTTCTGAGGGACATTCCTCAGCGTGGTTAAAATATTCTTGAAAACCACAGGTTATCTTTGTACATTAGAGGAGAAGAGCCCATCCACATTGGTAGAAAAGATCTTTGGTCCACATACCCTTCCCCCCAGTTAAACTGTACCTTTTTAGTACAGGAGGAATGCCATAGTAAAACATTAGTATAAGGCTAGTTTTTGAGGACTATGGATTTTCTTCCACACTCTCAATTTTCTTGACATAAAAAGTACCCTGCCTACATAATGTACTACTTCTGTAAAATTCGGAAACAAGGTAATTCTGAAAATACAAATCTGAGAGCTAGGTCCCTGCTTTGGTTTGATTACAGCAAAAGGTTGAAAAAAAATCTTTGAGTTCTTACTGTGCAGACTAACTCATCTCCTTGTTCACATTGGTGCATTTCTTTTATAATACTAAATGTAAATAGGGGCTGGAGAACTGAATCCAGTGATAGCTCCAGTGGGCACTCACTATACTTATAGTAGGAAGAGGCACTAACTTAAGACTGTGTGAAAGAAGCAGAAGACAAAGTTGGTCGTCTTATAAACCTAATTTTATCCAAAGACTTCCAATTCAAACAAGGACTTGCAGAAGTAAACCACTCTTTAAATAAATATTCATTATTCCTCAAAAAAATTAGAGCACTTAAAAAAATTAAGGGGAGAGGTTTTGTTTGCTGCCATGCTACCTGAAGCACATGGCCTTTGCCATGAAGAAATCCAGTATAGAAAGCAACTTTTCTGAGGAGAGCTGAATAAACAGCGAGCTAATTGTGTTTCATTTGCAAACTATTATATTTGTGATAACCCTGTTCAAACACTATGATTCTCTACTGTACTTATCTGAGGTAGTTCTTTCTGTGCTGTATGGCCATCTCCTTTCAATATATCTTGTCACATCTCTGATAAAATAGAGTTGAGAGTGATGACAAAACCAGAAACATCTGGGAAATGAAAACAGAAAAGCCAAGTGTCAGATAGCAATCAATGGATCACTTAGGGCAATTATGCTTAGGAAGTGAAAGCAGTTCATATGATGTAATTTGCAGATGATCAGGCTGGTGAAGGGAGTCAATGCTGCTTCCCTTAGGCTGTTACGGAGCTGTCTGTGCAGATGTCTGTCCCAGAAATGCCACACGTTCAGGAGAAGCTGTCAACTCCCTGAGGTACTACCCACTTATAGAAGAGGGCATATGCCCTGTGGCAGTGCCCTCCATTAGAACAATCTGTATAAGCTACACTGTAAAGAAATAAGCAAACTGGAACAGAATGAAACATGAGCTGTAAAGCGTGGAGACGTTCTCCTTCCAGTCAGTTTAAGCTTCCTGGCTCAGACCAATATTGACGCCTCTCCAGTGACACATAACTTACTCTGTTTTGCCAGGTCTGTCCTTTCCTCTTTGTCCAAGTTTACTTTTTTGTCATTTCAACTTAGCCCATTTTCCTTCTCTATGATTTCTAATGCAATTAATTCAGTGATTTTTTTACTCCCTTTTCACATCATGTCAACTAATCCTATATTTCTCCTGCTTCAGTTTGGCTAACGTTTCTCCTATGCAACAATTCAGCTTTATGCTCCCCCACCTCTTAGCGCTCCCCCACCATTATTATTTATTAATGGGTTGCACAACTCTTCACCGAGAACCTTGACGTATCTTAAAGACGTTCAATAATTAAGCTCCACAATGAGCCTATAAAGGATGCAATTATATTATCTATTTACCAGATGGCTAACCAGGAACAGACAGAAGTTAGGTAAATTGCCCTGGGTTAAAAGTTGGGGAAAGGCAGCACTGGGAATAGAATCCAGAGTCAGTTGAGTTCCTTTGCCAAAAGCTTGTAGTACTACAAAGTACATATACCAGCTGTTGGGGAATCACTGTGCTGGCCCAGAATTGTCCTGTTCCAGCTTAGAGCTTAAGATCTATTATTGAATAGGTTTTCGAATTTGGTCCTTGCCCTTTTCTTTCCTAAGGGGACAACAGAAACATCTGAACTTGTAAACTTAAAATAAAAGTCTGCCTTTGTTTTCAGGTCTGTCCTGTACAAGTCCTGTAGATTAGTGAGGTCTATGCACAGCTGGATTTTTTTATTCTAAAACGTGTATTAACAGCAAAACTGTTTCAAGAAGAGAAGGTCATTGTCTGTCTGTCAATCTGTCTGTCTACCTATCTTAGTGTGAGCCAGTCAGACCGCCTGTCCACAAGCATCAAAAAGCCAGGCTAGATTTGTTATCTGTGCAACCATCTGGGCTACACACTGAATTCTCTGTCACCATTAAACAGATGAATCACACTTTGTAAATAGCGACTTTAAGGAGTTTTTGCTAGAGCTACTTGTTTTGTGAGGCTGGCAAGTTCTTAAGCAGTCCTTGTAAGATTAGGTCTTGACGTCCAGGTTCATCCTATTGTCATGTGTATGGCCCTCCTCGATATGTAGAATATTGAACAGAATATAACCTGTAGAATATTCCAGATGCAGGTTTGCAGCACATTTAGGGAATCATTGATATGGGGCTCTAATGATTTTCATGACGTATTTTAGGATCATTTTCAGTCTTTGGTGGGGGGACAGTGTTACATTGCAGACTCGTAGTCATTTCATGATCAATTAATATACTGTGATCTTGAAATCTCATTTTAGAGTAGACGTTCTTAATCTTGATGCTGGGAATTAATCTACAATGGGTAATTCTTATGATGGACAGAAGTACTGATTCCCTGCTGCAAGAGCTGCAGGCCAGAGCGTGTTCACTTCTGTAAGGCTGGCTCCATCACCAGGCACTGTGTCCCTGCTCTCACTGTCCTAAACTGCACCGCGCCTGTGGAGGGAGAGCTGGTGTGCAAAATATTGTCATTGTTCAGTTGTAAACACGAAGAAATACCTTTTGGTCCTTTTGCCTTTTTGTTTCTGGTGCCTGCCTTGAACTATTTCTGCGTTCCTGGAAGCTTTCCAGTGTGAACACCGAGGGCAGTAGTCTCCAAGCATTTGGTATTCTCAGCTCCTTTCCAAATCTGCAGGAGTTGGTGCATTCCAGTGCCCAAGGTGGTACCTTGCAGTAGGGCTAGTTGCAGTATCTTGCAGAAACACAGTGGAGTTGCAGAATATCTTTAGGGGCCGTTGAAGGTTTTGGCAAGAGAAAGACGTAGTGCTGAAATATAGATTGCCTTTCCATTTTGTGGAGAAAAAAAATCTCATCCATATGAAATTGTGTTCATAACTGAGGAAAATAAATTCTTGTTTGTGAAGCAAATGGACAGCCTTTAGAACTGGTTAGACTTGCACATCAGTTACTAGGGAAAAACAACACCTGTGTGCACTAATTATTTCTTTAATGAAAGGTTTTCAGATACAGGGTCGAATTCTCCATTTGCAACAATTGTATGCCAGAAAAATTCTGTTGTTGTCAGTGGAATAACTCCTGATTTACACTGGTAGGTGTTAGAGTAAATTAGGTGAATAGAATGTTACGGCAGAAACAGGAGTGTCATTGTTACAGGCGACAGCTTTAACTTTTAAATATATACTTCACATATTCTTGCATGATCCATGTCCCTTTAAATGCTGTTTGAGTTAAATTGAGTACAGTTTTATTTCTTGTCTTTGTCTCATGTTTGTTGACTTTTTACTCTCCTTACTACTGTCAAAAACATTTTGATGCTATAAATAAGAGCACGGATTAAATACATTCTTTGTGACAAGCAATGTGCAGTGTATTCACTTCTTTGTTCTAGAAGATGTATTACCTTTTTTATTATTTTGAATCTGCACTCTTCCATTATTCTGAAGATCAGTAGAAGTATATCTGAGACCCAGTTATGAAAAAATGATGTGTCTCTGTGTGTGTATATATATACACATGCATATACATATATATATATTCTGCTTGTGACAGATATATATGCTTGCACCTGAAAATATCCACAGTCATACAAACTACAATTTTAAGGAAGTTGCAGGCTCTGTGTTTTTTTTATTTACTAGAGGGGTTCCATATGATGCTGTGATACAAGATCTTGTGTTGTGATGAGATTACATATGATTAATAGAATAACTCAATTAGGCTTTAAGTATTCCTTCTGGCTAAAGAGTTAGGTGAATGAAGGATCAAAACTGGAGAGGTCATCATGCATTGGTTGTACCTCCCTGTGCCCAGGCACTTTAGGAGTCGTGTCCTAATTCCTACTGCAGCCCAAGTGTTCTGCAACGTCTGATGTTCTGGTAGGTATGTTTATGATTTACACCGATATGGCCAAATCTTTTTCAGGTATAAGTTGACTTGAGTGAGACTGTGTCTGTTTGCATTAAAAGAAAATTTCACCTGTGATGTGCATTATACCCACTGCACAGGGAGACTGATGCTTTTTGAAAATCTGACCTTGTCACTCCCTGTGGTGCGCAGTACAGCAGGAATTCACTTTCAATAAAACCAAGATACACACAGGAGGAAACATCAAGGGCAATTAGGTATACGTTTCAGGTGCAGACAGCAAACATTGGCAGACGTTGTTGTATATTTTCAAGTTGTATGTTTTCACCGAATACCGTATTAGGCCCATGATTTGCAGGCAGGAGAAAGACAGAAAAAGAGTCTTTCCCTCTGTAACTGTCTTAGGGCTTTCAAAGTCCAGTGACTGTGAAGTCTAGTCTCATCTCAGGCAATTCTGTCTTGTATTTGTCTTCATTATTGGGCATGCTTCGTATTCTCTTCCTCAGCTCACTGCAGTTTCATTTCTTCATTTTATGTATCAGGAAGCCAGACAAAGTTAGCTCAACTGGGAGCAGAATTTAGGCTTTTATTAAGTTAGATAGAAATTATCTCACTCAGTAATCTGTAAAGGTGGTGAGAATTTGTGGGTTTGGCATGATGGTCTCTTTTAATTACTGTGGATTTCTGATCTCTACAGTTCAGCATATAGTTGTGAACTTGCAACATGAGTGTCAAACTCCCCTCTAGTGGTTGCTCCACACAAAGAATAAACATTAATTTAGCTTGATGACAAGTATTTAGTTCTGGACTAAAAAAGATGACAATTCATGGGAGATTCTGATGATTGTACGTAGCAAAATTTTTTGTTTTGTCTTTCTTCCTCTTGTAATGATTTAGTTACTTCACATGTTGAAATACTGTAATTAAAACATAAATCATTGTCAAAGCAAACAAACAAATAAAAACAAACAAAAAGAATTATGGCACTATACTCCGCAAAACGCGGATGTGCCGCCTATTGGGGATGGCTTTGGTCTTCTGGATCACTCGTTCCAACAGGTCAGCAGCAATGTCAGGAGGAACAATGCCGCTCGCCCCGCGCGACACAAGAGAGCCACACGCAGCTCTCTGCTTAGTTGTATTAATGCAGTACTAGTGCTGCAATAATATAAAAGCAAGAATTGAGCAATAAGTGTGAAATAAAGAACTGAGTGTTAAAAATGTGCAAAGAATAGAGTGACTCATTAAGTGTCATTAAGATTAAAGAGTTCCATTTCTTGCTAACAGAGTTCTCAGCAGCAGATTGTGAAACCAGAAATACACTCTACAAGGCAGAAGTTTTTTGCTATGTGTGAAGAGGAAAGATATGGTGAACTTGTATGTTTCTCAGCCATCTGAGCTGTAAATTTGCACCTCTACAATCCTCTCAGAGAATCTGTTAATAACTTTTTGGAAGCTATTCTGCTCAAATCTTACAAGGCAGTAAGATCGGACCCTGCCTGCACAGGGTCCGTGCATGGAAGGGAAAAAGCCTAGGGATATGTGACTTGGCAAGCTCTTTTGTGGAGGTTTTATTTCCTGGTTTTCAAAAGAAGCCTTCATTCATCCTTTATGTATATTCAGAATTATTTTTCTGTTTTGACTATATATCTTACACAGGTACCTCTGGTCTTCTGTAAGTGCCAGTTGTGCATGCAGAAGTGGAGACTGTATTTTAAAACTGTAGTTCTTCCAATTTAATTTTCTTACGGTTTATATAGCAGTTACTGATTTTGCCTATTCTCCAGGATAATATTTGGTCAATGCTTATGGTACAGTACTGCCTCTACTTCATTTTATGTGGTAGAAAAAATTTTACTGATAGTGTTATTAGTTTCCTCAGCCTAGAAAAGAGAAAGTGCTATTTACTAAAAATTTTTGAAACATGTTTTTGCTCATAATCTTGCTGCTTCCTCACAGCTTAGTTTTGGTGATGGTTTGGGGTTTTTTGTTTGATTGGGTTAGGCTTTTTTTTTTTTTTCCCCCCCTCTTGTGAGTGGCTCCGATTAGTGAAAGGACAGAGGCAACCCTGACTGGCTGCAATAAGCCAAGCACTGGTGTGTGACATAAAATGTACACACTAGAATGTAAGATGTCACTGAAAACAAAACCAGTTCTGGAGAGATAAGGTAATAATGATAGCAAGCATACAGCAAGCATGATTAAAATATACCACAGTATAATACTTGACTAATGGTCTAAAAATACTGTTTTTCCTTAAACTTGAGATTTGTCAGAATAATAAAACAACCCAGCAACCTAGATAAAACTTGGAATAAAGAACCAAAAAAGCGCATTTGAAAACATGGGGTATGTTGTCATACCCATAAAGATTGTAAAGCAATAGCTGTGTCAGGTCCTCTTAAAAATAATATGCTTTCATCTTATGTCTTAATGTAAAACCGTCTTTTATAGCAGATGTTCTGGGAGTGCTCCCTCCCTTACGCAATGACAGAAGCATACCAATGCTCCTGGAGAGGTTTACCTTTCAGAACTGACAAGTGTTAAAAGAAACGGGGGGTGAGAACAGGTTTATAATCGACATCACAGATATGTGGGAAAGGGTTTTAAAATATACTGTGTAAGGGAGAGGAGAAAAATCAGACGCATTAAATAAAATATGTATAAATAGTAACAGTGAAGTCATACAATGATCTTTAGCAAAATAAGCCCTGCTACAGCAGGCCATGAGCAGTGAGAGCCTGCTATTTCTTATGGGATGCAGTGATAAAGAAATTACATACTTATTTGAGAGGAACATAAATAAAGATTAATAGGTTAATGAGTTATTTTCCTTTCATTACTATACTATTGTACTTTATTATAATTGCTTTGCACTCATTTAATTAAATTTGAACTAGGGCCAACACAAGATAATTTGTTTTCCCTGTACTAAACAATGAGTATGCAGATTGGAAGTACTGAAGCAGTAATCAGCCCTCTGTTTGCAACACTTTTCTACTCTGAGTAGACATTATAATTGATAATTTGATTGTTGCAGCACTCCGTGCAATATATTTTAAAGCAACATTAACATAATGGAAATTATGTTGTGTGCCTAATCTGAGTTTTTCACTGTGTAAGTATATGAATCCCATTCTGTAGTGAATTAGGGCACTATCCACTAAACACTCGTACAACCTTTACACGCCTCGTTTTGGAACCTGCTTCCAGTCTCCATTCAATGTCTTCCCTATCGAGTTATATCACTTAAGTTGAACACAAAAAGAGCAAGAGTCACAAGCTAAAATAGATAAGCTAAGCATTTCAGTATAACCTGATTTGTTCTGACATAAATCTGTCATTAAAATTAGGTAGTTTTGTATAGTCCCTGTACAATTCTTGCATTGTTTCAAAGGAAGATGTTTGTCCAGTGCATTATAATTTATCTTTCCATTGTCTCTTTCCAGCTTCTGAGAAACCTGGTAGCAACTGACCTAAGTAGCAAAAAAAGTGACTTGGCTCAGATATGAAGGTAGGAATTTTCGATGCCTGTAACATAAACAAAGTCACCTCAGGCTCCTTTTTTTACATTTTTATATATATATTGGACTTACTTAAGGAACAGAGACTATCATTTGTGCATGTCCTACAAGAATAAAAAGAAAGGCTGAGGTTCTGTTTGATCTTGTCTTTATGCCAATCATGTGTCCAACATGCACTTTTAATATGTTGCATCCTGTTGCCCCCAGCACCTGTGGAGGAGTTAGCCTCTATATGTCCTAACCGAATGAAGTCCCGAGAACTGAGGGACAATCCTCAGCAGTTGTGTGCGACCTCAGCAGTCACCAAGGTTACTTTGCCTTTCAAGTGTGGGCCATGAAAAAGAAGTGGAAAAACAAAGTGAAGTGTGATGGCTTATAAAACTCTGCCAACGTTGAACTTTATTTGTTTTCTGACAAAATAAGAGTGGCTTTGCTTGCGTAAATGTTTGAGTCACCTCACTTAATATTTGCCTACTTACTTTTATGGCCTGAAGTGTCCCTGTACTAAAAAGGTGAGTTGTGCGTTTGCAAAATAAGTTCAACTTGTTTGAAAAAATGTTGTTGAGGAGAGTATTTCACTTACCGTCTTTTAGGACTGAGCTTGCAAAGCCTCCTAAGATCTCTCTTGTGCAAGGAATCCTACTGAAGAATAATCATGATTAGTATTTTGGAGAAGAAGTCATGATGAGGTTAAACGTGCCTGTTGGTCTGGTTGGAGAGCACCACCAGTGAGTGCGGAGTGGTCCAGGTTGCCTGCACAGGTGGATTTTGTTCTGTACCATGTTTCCAAAGGAAGTTTTGAAGGAGACAGGAGGCCTGACTGGCAGGCTTGACTTCACTTTTTTTTTTGCTAATGATTATTTAACATCATTATAAAGCCCAAAACATTAGGAGAGATGCCGCTCTAACACTGCTGGAACTGACAGAAAATCAGAAGCAGAACAGGAGAAATGAACGGTGTTACATGCATTTAAAAAGGTGTCAGAGAATGCTCCCTGCATCACCAGCCAGCTCTAAAATGACTGATGCTCTGAGAGGTTCCGTTCCTTGCTGTGTCTGGGTCTCTGTTCCTTGAGACTATGGCTACGACACTTTGATCCTTTTAAGCCATGTAATAGGTACTTGAGGAATCCTGACCCAGACAGTCTCTCTCTCTCATACTGAGTTTTCACTAATTCTGATCCTCAAGATCTATTTAAAATCTAGAAGGAATGAGGTGGACTTTGCATCGGTGAAATGAGGCTGAGCTGACTGCCAGCGGTAAGGCGCTGTGCGTTGGGAAGGAGCCTGGAAACCAGGCTCCCTTCTGTAAGTCAGGATGTAGAGAGCTCCTGTCGTCTTCATTCAAAGCCTGTAGGCAGGTTTCTTTCCCACCAATAATAGCGCAAAGCACAGGAGCCTTTGTAACTTGTCTACTGTTGGGCCTAACCAAAAAGTCTCTGGAGTCTTAATAGAGGTTGCAATCATCCTCAGTGAGGTTCAGTTTTGCAGTAAAGGCTGGGCTCTTCAGCAGCTTTTGAGCTTCCCAGAGACGGGCTTTGCCTGAGCGAGGAGACATGGAATCCACGGAAGACAGGACAGCATTTAGTCTTCATCTCAGAGTGGTGGGATTTTTCCACACCACCTTAGAATTTGTTACAGTGGGATACGCCTTCAGAAAAACTAATTTATGTGTCTCAAGCAGAAAGTGGATCATAAGTGCTCTCTCTTTCTATACAAAGCCACTGCTATCAGCCCACAAGGCAAATCCAGGGAGGTTTCTGTTTTCCATTTACCGTACTTTTCGATTGGTTGGTCAGTGGTGTGTATCCTTTTTCAGTTTCTTTATTCCCTCTCTTTCAGACTTGGAATATCATTGCCTGAAATCCTGAGGGTAACATTATAGATTTCTTTCTCTCTCACACAGAAACCTTTACACATACCACATACCTGAACTGCCTCTCCATCTAGCTTTAATTCAGTCTGGGTGTGTAGCCCAAATCACAGCCTGAACACTACAATATTGCTGCTTTACACAATTTAAAAGGTTGGACTAAAAAGGGAACAAGCCTTGTCATAGGTGCGCATAATAAATATAGCAGGACTGCAGATGTAAGCATCTGGGAATACCTTGATATGAGGTGTTATAACCAAGTTAGGTTATAATTAAATAAAAAAGCACATGAAGAAAGAAAAGCTCTAAAAAACATGAGGATCAAGGAAAGGTATGGATGGAAAATAAAATAGGAGATTTTCCAAGCTAAAGTTTTGTAGCTAGAGAATTATACTTGCCATCCAGCGTGGATATTTACTTGGGATAAATAAAATAGCCATTGAGACTGCTGAAATGCATATATCAATCATCTGTAAGATAAAGCTGGTGGGGAAGATTGAAAGATTACAGGACAAAAGGAAGAGTGTAAGCAAAAGGAACGAAATAAAGGAAGTTTGTGTAAAGAGCTAAAATAAATAAGAGATTTTCTGAATACAAAAAACCCGAGGTCACTGGAGAAAGCAGTAGAGTTTGAGACATTGCAAAGGTAACCTGTCTTTGGTTGAGAGAAATGTATTTTTTATATGTGAAATGTTTTGACTCAGTTTTCTAAATGAAGATAAGGATAATACAAATAAAAGACACAGAAACAGAAGAAGAATAAGGAATTAATATAGACTCTGATACTGACAAAACCCAGGACTTTAAAAAACAATCAGCCCAGTTTTCTGTGAGAAGTTAAAACACTCAGGAGGGGATATGAAGATGCTGAACATGTCATGGGAAATAGTGGCTGGAAATGCTTGATGACTTGAAGTATAGTCAAAGACACTTAATTCTTGGCAGATTTTAGGTCATGACAGATGTTTTGGAGTAGTCTGTGGTTACAAAGAGTAGTATAGCAGTTTCCATTATTCTTCTGTACTACGTGCTTTTTTCTAGTTTGCTGTGGAGAGAAGGGCACCAAAACGGGACCAAGTTGAGGTTGGTGCGGAGAAGCAGTGATGAGAGGCCACATCCTCATTCTGTTTGAGTAGGGTATTTAATGGTAAATTTAACAAGTAGAACGGTCGAAGAGGAGAAAGAATCTGCCAAAGCAAGGTCTCTCAGTGCTTTGCTAGTGCTTGTGTTCATCATACCATACATAATCTAGCCCAAATTCTTCTATTAAACATACAGTAAGAAAAATTAGATACATGAGTTTCTGTACAGGCAATTTTGGGTTGTATACGCTCTTAAGTAATATGTATCCTATTCATCATCATCCCATATCGTTCCAAACACTAGGTGTATGTAAATCCTCCCTAGAAGGAGAAAACACAAAGATATACAGTGACATTTTTAGAAGGAAGTAGGAGTGATTTTCAGAAGCTGACTTAAAAATCTGAGAAGACACAATGAACAGTACTTAGGAGAATAGAAAAGACCATGAGCTCACAATCAAGTAAAAAATGTATAAAATAGGCTTTCAAAGACAGCACAAACCAATGGACAGCAGTAAGACTGAAGACTCTTCAACAACAAAAAAAAGGAAGAGCAATAAGAAGAATCATGGCAAACTGTGAAATGCAAAGAGAGGGGCTTCTTGTAGTTTGATATCGGTGAGGGATGACAGTCTTATGGTAATGCTCAAAAGACCAGTCTCTGGTTTTGGTTATTTTTTTAAAAAGTTACTGTACTAACAGACAAGGTTCAAAACCAATGCTGGTATGATACAAGGGCAGAGAGACGTTAGTTATTTGTTGAAGTTAGAGAAGGCAGGTCCGAGAGGAAATTAAGAGGTCTTCTCACTGAAGACCTATTCTGAAGGGAATAGGCGGGATAAATGCTACCGGGTTAGTTGAGCTATTCTGAGATGCAAGAACAAGGGAGTGTGAACTAACAGAAATGTATGGCAAAAATATTTACTAGGAATTTCTTACACAAACAGGGAGCAAGTGCGCCTATCAAATATTTCACTAATGGCAGCAAGAGGGAGAAATAATTGAAGCAATAATTTAAAGGATTAGTGTATCTAAGGTTTAAAAAATATACACGTTTAACATTAGCACGTTTACAGTCAGCTGTTTTCTTTGCAAATAATCACACATAATCTTTTTGCAAGGCAGCTCTATTTTAATAAATAGTAAAAGGTGGCAGAAAAACTTTGAAATAGAAATTGTAATTTAGAGGTGGTCATAATTCTGGTTATTGGAAGTTCTTCTACAGCAATTCCCAGCAGCACGTGTGTTGTGTGGAAAGAGGAAGTAAAAATTAGTTCACTAAATATATTTTTGTGTCTACCATTTACCCTGTTTAAAGCATGTAGAGCAGAAGGGATTGTGTGATCTATGGGTCATTAGAGGAGTTCTTTGTTTCTTTTAAAAAAAATTTACTTTTACATCTGTGCACAGGAGTACACAAGCACGCACACCAACTAAAATGCAACTCAGGAATTTGCCTGTTGTGGCTCTGAGAACAATTGCAAGAGCACTTTAGGGATGGGTGCTTCCCAAGAGCCTCCCTGTCTAACCAGCAGCTCCCCTTATGCTTCAGCCATGGTCCTCTTCTGGAGCACAGCCCTTAATGGAAAAGTGCTAACTGAAATGTGAAGTAAAAGGGATGCATATGTGATTTTTTTAGGTTAGAAAAGACAGAGAAAAGCCAACGCCTGTTCAAATGGCAGAATGGAGAATTCTGTCTGTAGGTGCCACAGACTGATGTGTGCTCTATTTGTTGTTACACTTAGGAGATGCTCAGAAGCTCAGATGAGGCTGTAGTGTTCTTCCTGCAAATGCGAGCCTTTCTGCCAGAGTGATGATGGATCATCAGATTCACTCTACCAGATAGAAAACTTAATCTTGGATAACTGAAGCTCAGGTATCATGCAAGACCACTTGAATTCATCAAAAGATGACCGTCTGTATAGAAGCTGTCAGCAGAGGTCTCTATGGTCTGTCGAAACCTGGCTCTTCCATTTTTCCTCGAGAACATGAAGGTGGGCAAAAATGTAAGTTAATAGTAAATGATGAAGCAAACTGAAGAGTGGAAAGTGGTGTATGATTGTAAAGGTGATTGAATATTGAATTGCTGTACGTTGAAGCAGTTAGGAACATTGATTACTGTGGATTTTAAATATTGGGTGGAGGGGGGCAGCCACTATCCAGGACATGCTTTGACTACATGTGCTTGAGAAATTGAAATACATGTGCATAGCCCTAAGAAACCCTATAGACTCAGAACCATTCCTGAAACGTGCCCGGATTGGGTTTTGCTTCACTCAGCTCATAGAAAAGATCGGATTCTCCCTCTTCCTCCTCAGGCAGAGTGGGTCCCAAATTGGTTCAAATCCCAGAAAACCAGCCTGAAGAATGAAATATTCCTGAATAGAGGGGGTGTGCTGTCTGCGGTACGGATCTGTGCTGGGGCTGCTGCTCTTACGGGCACATCCACACTGGCTTTAAATTAGGTTGCTCAGCTAGTGATGTAGCCACAGCAGTGCAGAGCCGGCGCGGGGCAAGCTGTTTACCCAGTTTGTCAGCCATGGAACAACATTCACATCAGTGAATGCAGTGGAGACATACCCAGAATAAGAATGTGATTTATTCTTTCAATGTGAGAAGCAGCTATATGTTCAACAAAGGCTTCCCTTAGACTAATGGCCAAAGTAGGCCCCAGTGCAGCTCCTCTATAGACCGAGAAGAAAGGATTGTTTGTTGAGGCCCAACTGTCCCCAAAAACCAGTCTGCTGAGTGGATTCCGTCATGTATGAGTTTTCTGCTCGCTTCATTGTCAAGGGTGTTTCCGCAAGCCTGCCATGCACAGCATAACTGGGGAATTTACTACAGCAGTCGCTGATACAGCAAATAATTCAAAGTCCTGTCACATCTTGAAAAGAACAGATGACTACTATAAACCAGTTTAATATATATAAGATATTGTTTACCGATGGAATACAGGACAATGTGATTTTCTATAGAACCTCTCATTCTCAAGGAATGGCAAAGCATTTAATGAAGGAATGAGTTAGAGTTGTGGTTGTTCAGTCCGGAGCATGGCTGGTTTAGCGTTTCAATACAAAATCATTATGTGCTCAGCAGTAGCTCACAGGGCCATGGCCAGCAAGGGCTGTCGTGCTGAGAGAGGGGACACTGGGCCTGACACTGTCTTTGTCCTCTTGAACTGTTTGTGGTATTGCTTACCCTCTCCTCGGATGGGAACCAGAAGAAGAAAGAAGGAAACTTTTGTTAATTCGTAGCTTTTCCCCAATGCTAGTGACAATAACTTTGACCGTGTGGCACCTTTAATAGTTAATTGCAAGGGCTGCAATTGGGTGAGCCCTAGTTTGTATGTAGGAATGCTGTTCTCCACAACTATTTCCTTGGTCAGCGTGTGCGTCCTGTATTCCTGTGAAACGAGCATGTGCCCTCCTGTTCCAGTGTGGGTAGCAAACCCTTCCTGAATAGCTGAAACAGCCAAGCAGTGAAAGTACACGATTTGCTTTCCAGGGGCACCCAACTTCACCTGAATCTGAAAGCCATTTATGCATCTAATTCATGTAAACTAATGCTCCTGAAAATTGCTGCTTTTTAAACCCAGTTTATAATATCACTCACTTTGGACACTGCTTATTTCCAGCCTTTTGGATTGCTCTTTTTATTTGCATATCTCTAGCACTGATTCATGGATGTAACACTGCTGTGTTACTTTGCCTTTCTTAATACTCAGTTTAGGTTATAGTTACAGAAAAGCAAGATCGCTCTTCCCAGCAATGAGGTGTCTCAGCAATGTAATGCAAGGACATTCAAGTATGTGATGCAGAGCAAATGGTCGTGCTTGCATGTTTGAACTGCACATTAGCATGACTTTGGTGCTTGCACAATTTTCAGTAAACTTGGCTGTAAGTGTAGGATAGGAGTAGTTGCTCTAAAAGAAAGGTGATCAGCTGAAGGAGGCAGCGTCAGTCTGGGAAGCTTGCAGAAGAAGGGAAAAAGTGCATGTACTTAGTTGTCTTAGGTGAAGCTTGGTTATAAAGCACATGCTAGAGCAGAGACCGGTCCAAAAGGGACTAGAACTGCTGAGCCAGAAGATCACACTGTTCATGCGATGTAAGAAAGTGATTTTGCTCTGTTCTGCTGCCTGCCATCTCTGAATGGCCCATGCAAGTTTTCCATTGGTGGGGGAAACTTATTTAGTTGCACTAGTATTATTATTCCTCTGTCTGTAAATAATACCAATGTGGCACTGAAATTACAGCCTTTGAGATCTATATGGCCAGAAAATAACAGCAGTCACTTTTGTCCTGTGCTGTTGTCATCAGGGGCACTCAAATCTCTCTCCTTAGTCTGCAGCAGACAGTATAGTTTTTATAATACTCTGGGAACCTGAACCACGGCGTGGGTTAAAGAAAGCCTACCAGAGCTTGCCGAGCAGGTGCACAGCCTTGGATATTGCAGGCAGCGTGGCTCGTCTCTGGACTGCAGGTGCACCCCGAGCCTAGCTCCGTGCCGACGAGGCAGAACTCCAGGAGCAGCGTACCTGGCCAGCGCTGGCCGCGCGCTACCCTTGTACGGGCGCTTTGGCTTACGGTGGCAGCATGTTGTAGGTAGGGAAATGTGGGGTGTCTGGTGGAGGTGGCTGGAGGCAGTTTCACTCCAGGATGCCTTGCAGTTTCTCTTAGCGTGCAGCCCTGAGCACGGGCTGACGCCCAGCCTGTGTGAGATTTTGACTTGTTTTTTGTCACTGGCAATGTGCAACTGGCAGGACACAAAGGTGCCATGGGCAGAAATGTCTGGAATGTGATGGCAAAATGCAAAAAATCTGGAAAGACCTGAGAGGAGGATTCCTCGAGGGACAGGAAGGAGTTTATGGAAGGCACTAGCTACCTACAGTAACTGCTTTGGAGCTGCCAGGGTCCTAGTGTGCATTATTAATGAGGGGCACTGAGTGCCTTTCTTCAGTGTCAGTTTTCTGGTAATTATATAAATACAAATTAAAAAAGAAAAGGGAAACTGTCCATTCAATTTTTCTAATATTTCTACTCACTGATTGTTCAGGCAGCTTGCAGGTGTCTGGGAGCTTTGTCTTGAATAAATACATAACAATAGAATATTTGCAGTATGATTTTCCCCATTTAAGACATCATATATTGAGGCTGTATTAAAGCAGATGTGGGGGAGCTAATAGACTTTTCCTGAGAGCCCTGAATTTGCTCTGCCTGCAATGATACGCTTTTTAAGCTGAATTACTACAAATCCTTCAATGAGTGAGTTTCAAGACAAATATGAAACACGTGAATTTTAAGTTACTTGTTGAAGAATATTCATCTAGAATTTATTGTACGCGGATAAAAATGAGATTTTGCAGAAGACGATCAATTATTTCCACTTATCCCTCACAAAGAAAAGGAACTACCCATTCTGACTGCTGAATCCAGTAAAAGCCAACTAAAGAAACACAGTCTAGGCATTTCACAATAGTTATTCACAAAAATAGTCACAATTCATAGGCCAGTAAGGTCTCAGGCTTGGAGCATGAGACACGCTAACGGATCCCCTGCTTTGCTCTGCCTGTTCCAGCCCTTGCATATCATGCAATGGTGGCTCAGCACAGAACCGCAGCCCCTCTCCAGCCCGGGTATTTGCTGGCCCATATATCGTGTGTGGAGCCCCAGAGCAGGACTGGGATCGTGATTTCATGCTCCACAAAAGCTGAATTTCTTCTGGCTGGGCTCAGCTCTCAGGTGGCCGTTGCGCAGGTCTTCCCCCAGTGTGGCTTGTCGTACAGGGCCTCACAGACGAGTAGTTAGCAATGTGAGTGGTCTGGTTTCAATCCGTGTAAGCGAATGCAGATTTATTGAGAAGACGGTACTCTTAAGGGCTCTGATTCAATCAAACACTTAAGCATATCCCTACCTTCAGCCGCGTGCGCTATTTAGTTTTCCATGATACATACCTTTGGGGAAGCCACATGCTGCTCACGACACTTCGTGAACAGAAGGGCAGGCTGTGTTCATCAACTTTTTCCCTGCTGGAAATTACTCGTGCAGGTCACCCTTTTACTGTAAAAGCAAGGGAGCGGGAGGGCGTCGGGCCGAGTCCTTAAGGGGGGTGGTGCTCCATCGCATACAGGACGTGGAAGAATGGGTGAGAGGGTGGGGAGGAAAAGAGCTGCTGCACCCTCGTGCTCCTGGTCCCCCAAGCGCTGCGTCGGTCACAGCTCCTCTGTGCCGTGCTGCGGCACGGGCTCTGCGTTCACGCCCTCCCGGCGCCGGCCCGGCCCCGCTGCTTCCC
>NW_010529496.1:22683-25569 GCF_000687285.1 Phaethon lepturus | reverse complement strand
CGGGTGCAGCTCCTCCGAACAGTACCGAAATGCGTGTTGTGTACCCTAACTCAGGAGTCAAAAAACAACTCTAATAACTTGGGGCATTCTCTCGGGTGAGCAAGAAGGGATAAAAAGAAAAGGCTTTCCTGCAGTTTGGTGCTTTCTGTTAGGAAATCCAAACTAATGGGCAACTGCTGTACTACCACTACTACTTAATTGTGTTTCATTAATGGAAAGAGGATGAATAGTTTCTTTGCTATCTCAATTCACAACTGCTGTGTACGCACAGGATTTTCTATATGCAGCACAGGCTGCCCCAGATGAAAAGCTGGTTTACCACTTAAATAAGGAGCAGTCTCTAGGTGACCAGTCAGCAATTTCCACCAATTCAGTGGCTGAATTTTCTTTGGCAAGCAAAGCAGCCTGCTGGAAGGGTGCCTCTCCAGCCTTCACACTGATTATACTTGGAAATACTGATAGATGGCTAGATGCCCACATATAAAACAACCTGCACATCTTCTGAATTTGGACATTTGCATCAGTATTAATAGTTTTGCTCTTCCAAGTCTAAGGGAGGAAACACACAGACCCCTCCAAAGCACTTTGGATAACCATTTTAACATTACAATCTAAAATGGTAGCATCACGCTTTTATATACCTTTTAAGGCTGTTAAAGAGGTCAGTTTTCCATTTTTTCTAGACATCTAGATGTTTTCCATCTACGTGGGATGAAATCATCCTCACGCCTCCTCTTTCAACTGTGCTGCGTTACTATGTTCAAATTCCTTTGTAAAGTCTGTCACGCTGTACAGCAGCTGATAAAATTGCTTTACATTGTCCTTTGCCTATAAGCATGTCTAATACAGTGTGTATGAATATATTATTTCTCTCTCCTAATCTGTATTCCTCTGCACCACACGCAGGATGTTCCAAGTAAACCACATGAAAACAAGATTAAGCATTCAATCTAGAAACATAGCAGACATACTTAGTAGGAAAGCCTGCAGGACTGCTTTCAGATGAATATGCAAAGAGAAAACTGGGTCTGTACCTTCCATTTGTCTTACATAGATACAAACTTTGAAAAACCAGGATTTCAGCTGGTATTAAACATTCAAAATTCAGCATTTTTCTACTCCACAGGACTCTTGAGTCAAGAAACTAGTGAAACATTTTCAAGAAGCCAAAAAACCCCTTAAAACAAACCAACAACTGAAAAAAAAAAAAAGACTGGTTTTAGTTTTTAAATGGAAATTTAACATCCATTTATTTTCAATAACCAAGGCTCAGAAAAGGCTTGTCAAAGATTCAAGACACACACACCCCCTGCCCCCACCAGGCATCCAAATTAATTCTGGAGTTTAAAAAAGAAACATCGTACGGCTCAACATCCAATTTGTTTCTCATTCATATTAAGCAAAAGGAACAGTAGCAAAACTTGTTTCTACCATTTACAGTATTTTTAAGTTATCTTCCCGAAGGAAGTGTTTTCTCATGGCTTGCACATTTGAGATGGAAGCACCCAGTTTGCAAGCGGAACCATCACATTTGACTATTCCGATTATAGTCATCCTCAGTCCCACAAATAAGTGGGAAAAAACACCAATATACCCCCCTACGTCAACCCAAAACCCATCCAGATCCTCAAGTCTTCTAATGAAGGGCAAAAGTTTCACATAGCCAGTACCTTAAACTCCCATTCCACCCTGCAGAACGAGCAGCCAGCCCAAAGTCATTCAACAGGGTTTCAGAAGCATTTGGGGCAATGAAGGCTTGAAAAGACTCGATTTTCAAAAATAGCATCTTTTTTTTGAAAGCAAAGGTAAATCCAACATCTCCTAGACAAGTTCTGAAGAACTGTTTTCATGAAAACAGGTAAAAAAACCACAAAGAAACCATTACAAAACTTTCCCCCCAATTACTAAGACATTTAACTTAAATAAAGATTATTACCTTAAATATTTTCAAACTGCGGTTAAGTTCCACCCAATAGCAGAGATCTGCCCACACCCTGCAGAATCAATCTCTTAATAACTAAAATTACTGGGTGTAATTATGAGTGTAAGATTTTGCTTACAGCTCAACCTGCTGTGGTTAGGACACTCAACTTTATAGTAATAGCAGACATCTTCAGGAAAAAAGTATTAGTACAGCACATTTAATGTACTCAATTTGGCAGATAATAATGTATGTATAGTTGATGTCAAATACATTCCTCATGTACTTTCAGAGTGAGAAAGATGAGAAACTTCTAAAAGTTTTCTACAAACATTATGTTACTGAGGCACGTAACTCCCCAGAGACAAATCCAACATATGAAACAAAGACTAAAGCCCAGAAGATAAAAAAAAACCTCCTTTAAAAAAATAAATTAATTGCCCCATATTTCATCTCCCAGAAACAAGAACACCACAACAGGAAACAGGAGGAATTTTTCTGGAAATTTGCAAACTACAACATAGAATGAAGGGCGGTGATGTTTTTCATATGAAAAGGCTATTACATGAAAGCCCAAGAGTAAGTATGTGTTTTGGGCAAGTTTTATTCTGGCTGCAGAAGCAGATTCTAGCTTCATTTTTTTGTTTTGTTACTGTTGTACATTTCAGAGAAACTAGTAATTTTGAACTTTCTGAAGGAAAATGGTTTAATGTTATCAACGTTTTGCTCACAAATCAGAATTATGGTAGGAGCATCATGATCAAACCAAACATTCTAAATTAAAAAGGGGGGTGGGGTGTAATGAAACCTATTTCAAGTTTCAATTGAAAATATACAGAAGTTTCAAGTAACACCTCACCATTCTTAGCAAGCATTATACAGCATATAATTGTGGCAAAAAGGGTTTTCTACCCTTCTCCCTGCCATACCCCCCCTCCCCCCCCCGCTGGAAGATACCCGAACCT
>NW_010529496.1:16523-22647 GCF_000687285.1 Phaethon lepturus | reverse complement strand
CCCCCCCTCCCCCCCCCAGTTGGAAGTTACCAGAACCTAGTAGACAGATGTCTGGAAGTACTAAACCAAATTCCGACAGCTTTAGCATTCTCTACATGTGCAAAGGGGATATTTTCTTTATTTCAAATTATTCAGTTAGATCAATTCAATTCCTAGTTTATTCAAAGTTTTTAAAGATTTGAAAAGGTGCAAAAGCTGATTTCACTCTCTGAATAAAAATGAGCTACGTGGAAAGGATTTACAGGTTCTAAGATAATGAAGGACCAAATGACCCAAAACAAGAGGTTCAATTCAGTAACTGCAGGTAATACTTCCTGTAGTTAATGTATCTGTTTCAAATGCAAAAAGGATTTTCATTATTCTTACTTACCTGTGTAAAGCTGAATTTGTATGGAACTAGTAATCCCATTACTTTTTTTATTTTTGTTTTTGGAACTATGCTAAGTTGATGGATACAGAATTACAGAAATATTTTCACTCTACTTCACTCAGAAAATTAGAAAATTTTGAAGAAAAGATTTAAAAGTGAGTCTATCCTAATCAAAGAGCAACTTGATTCTCCATCCAGAAATTTACTGAGTAGTGTCATTTCAAAACATTCAAACTCTAATTACCTCATTTCCTAGTCAAAACAGCAAATCCAGATAGGTGGCTATGCTTAAAAAAACCCCCACTATTTAGATTCCGCCCCCCCCCCCTTCACCTTGGACCCCCCCCCCCCCCCCCCCCAACACACTGAATAAAAACCACTGAATTCTGATTCTGTTCCCAATTTGGTCAGAGACTTCCTGCAAAACAATGCAACCCAGAGCAGGCATGTACCAACTTTCACGTCTGCAGAATGGGGCTACTGCATATCTTACTCAAAGGCAAGTAGGGATGTGATGTTTCTCTAGTACTAAGGACTAAGAACGAGAATCTGTGTTCTTTCTATCAATACAGCATATCACTCTATAAAATGTTTTATTTAATCAAACACTCCAGAACTGCTGGTCGGTCTTTCTCAAAATGATGCCAGTTCTTTACAACTCCTTCTGTAGGTCCCACCTTTTGTTCTATATTGCTGAAAGACCACATGGAGAAAAGATATTTTGAATGCCTGCTCCCACTGTTTATCCCCCGAATATAAAATCTTTTTTGAAGTCAATCATTGCCGTACCTACCAGATTGCAATTTTTCTGTAAGGCTTAACCAAATACTCAAACTATTTAGCATTACAGTTTAGAACTGTAAATGGCACAACTTCATTAGTTTTGGTCAGACGTTTTTTATATGTTCCAAGTGAAGTCTGAACATTATGTTTCTACATATGTACAGATTCAAAAAAAGTAGTCATTAACTTGAAGTAAGTAGCTTCCCAATGAAGACTTCTCTTTTAGTCACAGCTATTTGAAAGACTTCTTTCAGATTTTGTGTGTTTAGTGCAAGAACCAAAATGCATTCAAGTATGAGAATTTTAAGTGAAAAAAAAGGAAGCAATCATTAGAGTGTTTGCACTTGAAAGTAAGTTAGATTAAGTCCTTCTCTTGACAAACATTCTTTTTTCAAGTAAAAGCTTCAGAGAATGCTTAGGAGCATTATTTAAATTATTAGGTCTGGATAACTTGCCTCAGTTTTAAAAATGTGCCACATTTCTGTCTAGAAATGCTGCTTATGTTATAAAAAACTTGGGATGTTTCAAAGCACTGAAAAGAATGATATGATAATGATATGCTTGTGTTCCAAATGGATTAGAACAAAGATTATTTGATAGTTTAATCAAACAAACCAGTCCAGGCTGTTCCTGAGCAAAATAATGAAGTGACTAATACAGGACTATGTGAAGTCTGAAAAATCAACAGTCAATGAAATCTCAAGAGAAAAAAAAACACACTGGTTTTAAAACAATTTGGTAATTCTTTGGCAATATTTCTAGTTCCAATGAAAGATTATTTAATGATTTTCTTTTTAATAAGTTAGTTCTAAAAATTCAGTGTAACAGTATACAGAACAGGAAGATCTATATATGTGAAAGGAATTGTTTGTATTCTACAGCAAATCTATTCTACATAACTGATAAAAATAGTCATTTTGAAAAAGATAATATTTTTAGATATTAAAACAACAAGAACAAGAATGGTGAATAGAAATTAAAATCAGATCATTATCTACGAACGTTGGGTTTTCTTCACCAAAATTGTAGCGTATTAAGATACTGTTTATTATCATCTATTCTTAAAACTATCTTCTATTGTGTGCAACTTCAGAAGCAAATCCATACCAACCTGAAAAACTGAACCTTAAAAAAAAACCCAAACAAAACCAAAAACAAACCATAAACCATGACTGCCTTTTCTGCAAATACAAAAGAAAATTTCTTGCCTTGGTTTATTTCCATGCTTAGTACAACATTTTCTAAACTAATTATTGGGAAGGAAAGGAGGGGAAGACTTATTTTTATTCCTATGTTAGAACAGAAAGGGAAAGCTGAAGGGATGACATACTAACTCAAAACTCCCAGAAGAATGAGATTTCTCAAACACTGAGACAAGTCAATTCACTAACTACAGCTATGATTTTATTAGTCTTACAGTGTTTAAATATGTATTGACAAAATTACATTCTGAAATTCTAAGCATTTATTTTAAGATGTTATTTTGTATATTTGTATGAAATCATGACTGTAGCTGATCTGTAATTTAGTATAAAGAACTTTTTAAAATATCACACTAAAAATACAGCAGAATATAACAGGATATATAACACAGTAAATTATGTGATTACGCTGCTAAAAAATCATGTGTAGCCTTTGGATGTGTTTATTGCCACTGTTGCTAATTAGGAGAATGATGGGGGAGTACCAAAAGTGACATCAAAGCTGCATGAAACTGTCAACCAATATGAAACAAAAAAATGCAAATGCGAAACAAAGTGATAATACAGCTTTTTTCTTATTAAGAATCAATTCCTCCTAAAGACAGACTATTTAGTATATTAAGGACAACCTATCTACACATCAAAGCTATGCACAAATCCAAGCATTCAGGAACTAAGAACTAACACTGTGGTTCTAGAGAGAGAATATGTTTGTAGCTGTTAGCCAACTGTACACAAGAGTCTACCAAAAGCATGGTACTATAAAATGGCTAATGCCATACAGCAACAAAAAACTTCGGACAGGAGAGGGGATTTTTACCTCAGCCGTGCTCCCTCAACTGCTGCCTAGTCATTCAGTGTAAAACTGCTGGCCAGGGACAAGACATTCAGAAAGAACTATGAAAATTAGTTTAGAAAATACCTACACAGAGACTGAAATAACTTAATCTAACCACTTTATCAAAGATTCAATTAGGATGGATGAGGTTCCTGGGAAAAACAAACAAAAACTTAATTACACATAAAAGGTTATCAAGGCTATTCCTCTTGGTAGGATCATTTTAACTGTATTATTCGTAACAGAAGTCTGTCATATCTGTTCTTAAATTCAGGAGTGAATACTCCACACTCTGCATGCAACATATTCCATTGCTTACAGAGTTTTACATAATACCTCATCTAAATATTCCCTGCTGCTGTTATTTCTTGTCTTATCAATATTGCACATGAAGACCAATGTACTGCTGCTTTGCAGCTTTCCAGAGATGCAACTCCTCAGAGTAATCTCATGTATAAAAGAAAAAAGAAAACAAACAAAAAACCAAACAAGATATTGTGTAAATTTTACCTACAGGCCATATTTTTAAGACACTCTGTATTTCTAATTGCTTTCCTCTGGAGTTTGGTTTAATTTCCTCACATCTTTCTTTAAGTTGGTTCCCAAAAATGGACACAGGTATGGCCTAATTGATTGTGAAGAGAAGCAAACAGATTACTTCACACAATTTTCAAATAATACTTTAACATTCCAGCATGACATTTGCTTTTTTGGCACAGCTATGACATTGTCTCATTGCCTCATGTTCCATTTATTTTTTGGCTCTTTTTCCCCAAGAACTGCCCCCCAGGAGATGAAGAAATCACAGTCGGCACGTTCCATTTTCAATAGCAGTGAACTGTTAATGTGGCACATACCATACCATGAAACTTTAGCAAGTGTGCTGACTGTTGATGGCTCCCCAGCTTAGCCTGTTGGCTGTCTTCAATCCCAGACACTAAAACCTTAGATTAAACGGCAGCTAGCACAAAGTTCTGGACTCTGTGTCCTGGGAATCATGGCTTACGGAATAAAGCACCCAGCTCACTCCTCCAGAGAATCTGGACTACCACAAATCTGTGACATGCACCACCTTAAAGGGAGGCCTGAATGACTGCTGGCAGACAGGTCTTGTGCTAACCATCCAACAGATTCTACTCCACTTCATAAAGTGCTCTTATCTGACCAATTATTTCTGCCCAGCAGACAGAGCATCCAGTGCCACACACCTGCATGTTCATAATACAAAGGAGACTTCCGCAGTGCCCTCACTCGTACTGAGTAGTATCACAAACACCCGCAAGTTAGTCAGCTACAGTCCTTCACTGGATTCACTGGCCTATAGTGCCAGACTAAAGTGCTCTTTCATTATGTAGGGAAGAAACAATATTGCAAGCTTTAATCGTGCAGTCTAGGGTATTCAAAAAGCCCTCACTCGTACTGAGTAGTATCACAAACACCCGCAAGTTAGTCAGCTACAGTCCTTCACTGGATTCACTGGCCTATAGTGCCAGACTAAAGTGCTCTTTCATTATGTAGGGAAGAAGCAATATTGCAAGCTTCTTTAATCATGCAGTCTAGGGCATTCAAAAAATCCCATGGCTTCAGGATGAACAGAGCTTTTAGATTTAAAAAAAGGGCGTTAATATTCTGTGTAACTAGTTAGAGGAAGAGATTGTAAGGGATGAAACAAATATTACATCTCTTCGAGGCTTTAAGTCAACAGTCTTACTAAATACACATTAAAGGAATCATCAAGCAAACTTTGAAGTAGTAGTTTAGACTAAGCCTAATCTGGCTATAGGTATTCACACTTGAATTTTGAATCAACAAGGAATTCCCACAATTAAAACAAAATTTTGTGATAAAGGCACCTACAGAACAGGAAAGACTTCTGAATAGTCATCTGCGTTTTTCACGGTTCTGTGAATTACCCCGTGTACTAAATAGCCAATCAAAGTGATCAGGAAAACCACTCTATCCTTTTTCAGCAAAAGAAATACCAGCTTTATCACTTCTGATATGTGCTGATGTGTGTCAAAACTCATTCTTCCACCCCCAGGCACTTGTGCGATGTCTTAGACAGACAGGAAGTGTGCACGTGGTTTCATCTCTGGTTAGAGCTCAACTTACTTATCATAATACTAATTTTAAAAATACACTGTACACAACTCCGCTCAGCAACAATCTGTTCACTTTTTTAGTTTTAAGATCTCAACTCCTGCAGTCAGTCCCCACTTCCTCTCAACAAATTATCTAGGCCAAAGCTGTCTGCCTTGTCCTCATATTCACTGCTCTGAAATCCTGCAATCTTGTGGCTATTACAGCTGTGGGTTTTTTAGCCTCAAAGGCATCCCATTATAATGGATTAGAATTTCATAACGCATTTTTCTTAATACTTACAAAAAAACCTGGTAACATAGCTTGTAGTTAATAGTTGCTTATTAGATTTCTGAAATGGCAACATTTGTAATGCTTTATCTGTTAAAAGGAACAGATGGAATAGGCCCTTTAGTTAAATTTGGGAGGGGAAGAAGAAAAATTATTATGATTTTAAGTGAGAAATTATGAACATACATGTTTCTGCTGTATTTGCAACCCAAAATACACAACTACCCATGTAAGAATCAAATATGAATTTGTCTTGTGTAGAACTGTATGAGCTGACAAATAAATAGCAAGAAGCAAAGCATCACAACAGCCCTGAATGCTACAGAACCAACAGAAGACTTCTAAAAACTTAAGTGCTTTAAGACCTAACTGGTACAAGAGTAAGCATATGGCTTCTTTATGCTAGAAATCTAATCAACCAGAACTGTTTTGAACACAAGTCTCATTCATTTATTTGTTTTTTCCTAGTAACTTTGAATGATCGTCAGGATGCAGTTTTGATCATTATGGAAAGTTAGGAAACCAGTCTAGTAAAAAGGGTTGAACCAATTCAGTCCTTTA
>NW_010529496.1:0-16492 GCF_000687285.1 Phaethon lepturus | reverse complement strand
CAGGATAAATATTCTAAGATCTCAGAGTATACCTGCAGAAAACAAAAAAATGTAGCCATAACAACAAAAAAGAAGTCAGATAAAAGGGGTTTAAACAATCCAAGTTGTGACAGACACTACCTACTGCCAACACTAGTTCTTCATTTCTGAAACTGAGGGGTGCTGCTACAGGATCACCACCAACAATTAAAGAGATGGTGTGTTCTTTCATGTTTCTTTTGAGTTGAATTAACAAACTCACTCGTGTAAAAGGCGAAGGCCTTGGCCCTCCAAACTCACATCTACATGAATGATGCCTCTCCCTGTCCATCCTCCCTTTTGCATCAGTTCTTGTATGCCTTTGATTAAAGGCTAAAGTGATTCAACTCACCAATTCAACAAATAGCTATTTGTTTCTGTTACTTTTGCTAAACTAGTTTTCTTCCACTTTAGTGAGCTGAATCGTTTCACTGTAGGATCAAACACCAGTTAAAACAGAAGAGGAAAAATCAATGAGTAAACTGGCAGCGTGCCTCAAACTACAACATGAGGCACCACTCAGTAATCATTGTTCAGAAGTTGTAAGGTTCTTGCAAAAATACAGAAATCTCAAAAACTAGAAAATATTCTTCTTCTCTTCCCCACCATTTCATGTGTATGCAATAGCATTTTTATATTTAACTTTACATTGCACACTCTAGATTTCTAACATTTTTTACAAATTCGAAAAATTAAATGTATGAAGCCCCTAGCTGGATGAGGAAGATGACATTTACCATGTTACTTGATTTTATGTTTTTTTAAAATAACTAGATAATCAAGCTAATTATCTTATCTTCAAAGGATCCCCTAAACAGGGTTTCATCCCTGAAAGCAAGTCAGAGATCTGGGCATCTAACAAACAGCTTTCAGTCCAACATCGCCACTAAATCCCTGAAATGGCTTTAAACTGGCTGAAAACACTTCAGTACTGGAGTACATGCAAGGTCAAATGCAAGCTTGTATTCAAAGTCTAATCTACTTGGATAGCACTCAAAAAAACAGTTTATGTTAAGTTTTATATCCACTACACACTATTTGCAAACAAAGCAGGTATTAGCTTTTCCAGTGAAACATTTTTTTCAGATTAAAAAATACTAATTCAACTGAGCATTCTGTAGGAATAGACTGAGTGTTCGTTTTTGTAAGAAACTAGCAAAGCATCATTACCACTATATTACAGAACCAAAGAAAATAGGGGTTTTTTTATTAATCTGTTTTTGTAAAATAAGAAGTCCAGCCTTAAACTGAGAACTAATTTCAAGAAGAATTTCAAGAATTTCAGAATTTCCCACAAAATAAAAATTTGGCTTAATTCAATTTATAAATGTGATCAGTCTTGTCAAAAATAACGATATGTTTGGTTTTACATTCCAGGAAGTTGACATTTAAGGACTGGACTACAGAGAACTTGTACCAAGATGATGTCCCAGTGCTGAGATAACCTTTAAAAAGCCTTCAAGGAGCAGAGATCTACAACAGAACAAGAAAACTCTCCATAACCATACAGCTGGACAAGCAAGATTCCTCAGAACAAGTCACTGCCTTGCACAGGGAAGGATAAACCTTAACTCCATTGAGTTTAACAGCAACGGCAGACACTAAAGCACACTGCATACAGAAAACCTGAGTTTCACGTTACAGCCATAATGGCAGATATCAAAATATGACAAAACATATTCTTTCAATAGTCTCATGGTCTTGTGTGGGTTTAACCTGTTGAGCCCATTAGCACCATTTGACACAACACATGCACTCAAAAGACATAGTACAGACTTTCTCCCCCTTCACAAAGCCTGATGTTGCTATTTAAAAAAAAAAAAAAAAATCAACTAAAGGAATGCTAAATATCACTACAAAGGATAATTTCAGTCAACTACACCTCTAGCATCTAGTTTCTGCTGCAAAATGTAGACTTGGTAGAGATGTAGTCACCTAAGTCCCCATTTCAGGCTACATTAAATTAAAAGCATATAGCTTTTACAGATAAGGTATCTTACCCACAGAAAAGAGTTCTACTCTCTCCACCAGCCTGCCTTTTGCTTTTTTCCTGCTTTTCCAAACAGGTTGTTTTCATCTCAGATGAATTGTAAGGCTCAGATTCACTAAGATCCAAACACAGGTAACAGAACCTGAAGAAGCACTTAAGAACAGTCAAACCAGGCTCTCCTTCACTTTCCAGCAACTCGCTGCAGAACTGTCCTCAAATTTCTCCACTGGCTTCAGCAGATTTAGCATACACAGACCAACAGTCTTTCTTCCTTTCTAGCTCGGTGCCAGCAACAACTTTTAAGATTCTCATTTTGCAAACTAGCCAAACCCAAACATTTTTCACTTGTTTTCATTTTTGGACGATCTTTGAATTCAACTAGATGCATACGCTAATGCCTAGACTTTTCCTTACGTTTCAGTGTAAGTGAATCCTTATTTGGAACAACTTGGCAGATCTTCACTCCTAGTCTAAACTAGCCTTTTATTCCTAGTCAGTAACCTGCTATTCTTTAGTCTCCCGGGTAAAACATTACACAAGAGCTAACAAAACACGTCTCGTTTGGATAAAACAACTAATACACTAAAAGTGCAATATTTTGGCTTAAAAATAGTTAGCCCTTATATTTGGCTTTCCTGGAATTCCCTATGCCACAATTATGCAATTGAAACAGCTAATATAAGAGAATAAAACTGGAATGAACTTCAAAGACAAGCTAGCCAACAAACCCAACCTTTTAAAGAACTGTAGATAATTTCTAGATACTAAAATATATACATGTGTGCTGGGGGGAGTGGTGTATATAAATACATGTCACCCTGACCACTTTCACTTTTGCAGCATAAATTTTGGAACGTAGAGATTAAAAGTATTATGCTTTATAGGTGTATCTATACTGGTATCTTTGCAATGTATTTGGCGTGATACATTCTACATATATTTTTCAGTGTCCTGCAGATTATCCTTTCCTATGTTTTTTCCCTTTTACACTTAGAAAATATTGATTTTTCTCTCCAAACCTCCTATGAAGAGGATTCTTCTTCCTAATAATTATTTAACGTTACATTACTTAAGATTCAAATAGCATACAATAACTATACACATGCAAAACATCAGTAGGTTAGGCTTAGTCCAGCAGAGACTGGAATACATCTGGAGTACAGTCCTACCGTCCTTGAACTGCCTCTAAGTCCTACTACAATATAAATATTTAACTCCATAATATCTTTCTATAAAGAAAGATATTACTTCTTTCAAAATAGTCAAATAATTCTTCAGCTTCCTCTCCCAGTAAGAAGGGGGGAAGGTGGAAAGAAAAAGGCATGGGAATTTAAGGTACTTCCTATTATGCGTGCAAAGAAAGATGGGAACATATATATACACAAATAAATATAATTACAAAAGGACAGCTGCATTAGACAAAGGGTTTTGGGGTTTTTATCCAAACTTTTCATTGTACTGATTTCCCCCCCAAATTCTAGTGGAGCTACAGGTCCCTGAATAACAAACCAACCTACCAACAACAAGCTTGCTTGTCAATTATATCTTAAGATCTCCTTAGAAGCAGGCTACAGAACCCACCTGCAGATCACTGGTTGACCACCACTGCATTAAAGACACCCAGAAGTCAGCTTTTGGAATCAGGCACAACCAAGGTTAAAGAGGAGAGAAGTTTTAGCATGAATATACACATACTTGCACTATGCAGAAGCATCCAAGCAGCACCAAAACAGATTCAAATTAAGTTTAGTTTGCCACTACTATAAAATGGTTGGTTAAGACTACAGAAAGCTTCCAGTCAGGAAGAGCAGACAGGTGATCAGTTAAGACTGTAGCTATATAATCCACATAATCATAGAATCATAGAATCGTATGGGTTGGAAGGGACCTTTAAAGCTCATCTATTCCAACCCTCCTGCAATGAGCAGGGACATCTTCAACTAGATCAGGTTGCTCAGAGCCCCATCCAACCTGACCTTGAATCTATCTCATCTAAATCTACCCTCTTTTAGTTTAAAACCATTACCCCTTGTACTATCAACTATCTAAGCCTGGAAGACAAACAAAAGAACACTATTTTCTATTAAACCTACTGGTGTTTTCTTAGCAGGATCTATTGGGCCACTGTTGACACACACTATATCAACATCCTTGTAGAAGATAGAAAATAGATGCCTTAACTAAGCTGGACACTGGATAGCTAGGGCAGCACAGAAATTAGTACAGTGAGTAATTTACCGGAAAAACCTACAGTAAATTATAACTCATGCTAAGCTTTGTACTCCAACAAGCTGACTACTTCCATATTGGCACAAGGTATCTCTGCACAACACTGCACTGTAAACTTCCCAAAAGCAGCAGCAAGTAAGTGAACCTGAAGTTATCCCAACAAAAATCACAATGCTGCTTTCCCAAATTGTAGCACAAGGCAACCCATACCTCATATCAACTTCTGGTTGAGCTGCTACGGGTGATGTTAAATTTAAAGAGCCTTGCTGTGGCAAAATATTCTATTGAATAAACTTTGTTTTCACTAATGTAATCTTCTAGATGATTATTTTTCACAGTGCATTTTTCTTTCAGACAGACAGTTCCTCAAACTGTTAAGTAAATTGTAACTCCTCCCCCCACCTGCCAAGTTGTGAAAAGCCAACAATTTATCTGCATATCCCACTTTCCCCGGATTAACAGGAAGAAATGCCAGGACTATGTCTTCTGAAAGAAGACATACATAACTCAGTACAATTTTACATGGGTAAAAAAAAAGTTATGACTGAAATCTAAAGTCCATAATTATTATTTTTTGCTTTATTTCCTCACTGAAAACTACACTGTTCCTTTAAGAATATTCTCCTATGAGCTAGTTTTACAAGTTTCCTAACTTGTAGGAACACAATCGTTACTTGTAGAAATCCAACAAACGTAAGCACACATACAAACTCCTCTCCCATCTCAACACCTTATCTGAGAATACTACTGACCAAATATTACTGCATGGCCAGTAGCAAAGGTATGACAACAAAATAGATCTTTTCTTTTTTTTTATTCCCGTCTACAACAGCATTCATCTTCCAGAGTTCTTCTCTGCCTAAATGTAGGAGTTCACTATTTAAGCTTTAGGTTTGTGAAAGGAGGTTGGGGGGGGAAAAAGCTAAACATTATCAATATGGCAATTATCCAAAGCAGAGATGCAAGCTTTTCCTGTTCAACTAAGTTGTATTTGAGAACTCTTTCAAGAATTTTCTATCAGAAAATACCTGTAGCAAACCAAGAATGCAAGCATTAAAAGTAACACAAATATTAAGAGAAACGACCAGTTGAAGATGAGCTTTTAAGAGGAGATTTGTCAAGTGCTGCGTAATTATGAACATTTCTAACGTATTTTAAATGTGCACTACGCAGAGAGTAAAAGTGCTACTATAGTACTATAGGGAATTATACAAGCAGCTAGTATTCAGCTAGGTTACTTTTCAAAAGTTAAAGAATTAAAGGATCTAAACTACTTGTTTCATACCTTTTATCAAATTTAACTACCCAGAATGCTTCAGTTTCTTTGGCTACTCATAGCTGCACCTGTTTCCAAAACATCTTCAGCTGGCTTAGCCTGTGACTAATGGCAGCCATTTCCAGGGAGTGGCTATTTAAAGAAAGATCTTTGCTCTTATTCCACAAAAACTCTTCAATATATTAAAGAGCAGAGAGTAAAATTTGTGAAATTGCATAGGTGATACAAGACTATTCACTGATTTCAAGTGTGGTGAAGCTATTCTGTAAAGCCCAATTTTTTTCTTAAAAGTCTTTAAGCCTCTTATACTAAAACCTTCATTTTTTAGCCTCTTTTCAAAAAGTAACATTTAGGATTACTAAAGTGAAAGAGAAAAAAATCTATCCCAGTTTTACTTGATAGTCTTCTGTATGTCAACAATACTACTGTTACTTTCCACATGAAACCTCATTCTGTTCTCAAAAGTTCAGCAAGAGGCACCCTAAGAGGTCTCTGGTACCCAAGACAACGCAACATTCTCACAATACCTATAAATAGAATATCAGTGTCTCTGTCAAATTAGCAGCTTACGGTATCAACTACATATGTCAATGAAATTCTAATTAATTGTATTTTTATGATCAACATTTTTCCCTAAACCTAAGATGATACTTGAAGAGAAATTCTGAAGTACACAGCTTAAAGAATAAACCTAACCTTCCAATACTACTGTATGACTAATCAGCCCACTGTAATATTTCCTTTACAGAAGTATTGTGCATCACCACTGCTATAAGCAGAATACCCAGCTAAAGAGTTCATACTTGGCCCTTCTAAGCAATTGATGTGTGCCTACATACTCATTTGTATACTTGGCTGGAATGTTCTTTCAGCGGGCACAAAAGCTGTATTCAGAGAAACTGGCAGACAAAGAAAAGATGTTACAGTTCCTCTAAGATTAAGGAGTTTTCTTGTAAACACAGGATAGTCCCATTTGCAGATGGCATTCAAGTATTGCGGTGCATTTTTTTCTTCTCAAGTTTGATACTGCGCAAGCGTAGTAAGGATAACCAGCTACAGCAATAAGAGAGCAAAGTTCTGGAACTGTATCTGGCTATGTCTGAAATCAAGCACCTGAAGATTACCATCCTCTCTGTCTTTTTTTTAAAAATACATTTCTATGAAGATAATAAAAGCTTCCTCAAAATTCCAACTAAGTAAATACAGTATACACAGCTAGAGAAACTTGATCAGGCCAGCTTAAGTATCATGAATGATTTTTATTCCACATAATAGATGCCATGTTTGATATTTATTGTCAAACCATAATTAAGAATTTATTACACCATTTCAAATGTTCAATTAAGTGCTGTTGCACAAGTTATTCCAGCCAGAAACAGGTAGGATTGTTCTCTATTTTAGTGCAAAATAGAGAAAGTATAATTTTACTGAACTGAAATCAGTGCTAATGAAGAGATATAAATAAAAACATTCCACTCATTTAAAATAACCTACTACCACTTAAGTTGTTATCTAGATGCTACCAATGCCATGTACATTACCAGTGAAAAAAGTCTGTCATGGGGGGCATACACCCATCTCTCTATTATTGATATACTATTATTATGCTGCCATCAAGAGAATTTTTCTTACTATACAGAATGTAACAAAAGCAACTCATTCACTTTACTTGCCTCTAAAAACCTGAATCACTCTACACTATTAAGTACACATATAAATATAAGCTCTGTATTATCTGAGAAAAGTCAGTGTACGAAATAAGAGATTTATTTTAATGCCGTGAAATATGTTTAACTTATCAATCCCAATATTTTGGCTACCATCAGGCAAAATAAACTGAAATGAGAATATTAGCTCAACAGCCAAAGAATTACCAACAAAGAAAAACTTAATTACTGCAGACAGACACCTAATATACATACTAATACTTTCTGTTAACTTAATGTTAAATTTTCCCAGGGAACACAGTTAAAACAGCAGCCTCAGTAGCAGCCCAATTCCAACATGGATCCAGAGTAGTAGAATATATTTAAAGTGTGACTCTTTGCAGGTTCCAGCCCATGTATCCAATACTGTCTATCACGAGGTGACATCATCTTTTGTACTACTTGATATTTAGGAATGTAAAAACTGCACTAGTAATCGGTAAGAAATTGAATGAATCCAAGCTTTAATGTCTTTTACATCATCCAACATCGGAAGAAAATAGGCATGAAATTTCCGCAAAGACGACAAAAACACTGCAGTTACCCAAATCATGTGCTATGGGTAAATGTATGTGGACTGTCATTATAAAGTTCTGGAAGAGAACCTCAGAATAAATCTGTGTTCACAAAATGCAAATAACTTAAAGTTTAATTATTGTCTTCATTTTTGTCTCTGTTCCAGGCAGCAAGGTATTGGTACATATCATACTCCAATTTTTAAACTATAGTGCAGGCTTACTTATGCTGAAGTACTTCACTGTCTCCCTTGATGCACATCTAGCATGACAACCTTCTAAAGAAATTTATAAAATTATTGCTATGTTTTAAAAAATGCTTTTGTATTTATGGAAGCGCAAAGATTAAAAATTATGTATATTTATGTCTACATTTAATGATTTAATTTGAAGTAACATTCATTAAATATTACAGCAACATCTATCTTCCAATAAGCAGTGCAGCAAAATAAGTTAAAAAGTGAAAGCACATATTCCATTAGAAATTCCTAAATTCTGAAATGCTGGTATAACATGTACTCATTTCCAAAATGTCTCAACCCCTTACTGTTTCTCCCAGGAAAAGAAATTACATTAAACTAGGTGTCACAGCATTAACAAAAAGATTAAACTATCACTCTTTCACTTATACACGCATACAGGATATTGGAAAGTCTATCTTCCACCATTATAAATTAATTTAAAGCATTCTTTGTGATCTGAGAAGAATGTATTCTACATTTATCTTTAAGAAAACATGAAGTGGACTATTTTAAATGTACAAATAAGAGATTTAGCACTTACAATCCACTGTTGAGAGGATAGCTGAAAATCTGAGGGAAAAAAAATTACCGCAGTGGATCAGGTTGCCCTGCCACAAACTGGAACACTGTTTTCAGGTCAGAAGAGAATGTGAAAACACAAACACACAAAAAAATTACTCCCTGTTAGAGTCTTTATTACCAGCTGAAACCTTGCACCAGATACACTTGGTTATGAATTTTGCTGAAGTCAAATCCCATTTCCCTGCCCTTAGAAGGATGGCGTAAACAATGCACAATAAGGTAGAAGCACATCTAAAAGGGAAAAGGGAAAGGATGCCAGATAAAAGCTCAATAAGAACCCCAGTTCTTGGAAAGGAAGATAACAACTGTCATCCAAATTTTTGCACTAAGTTTCTGGTAATAAACAGAAAGTGTCATACACCTTACTCTACCATCTCCAACTGGCATAACTCCTGACTGTCACCAGGTCTCCACTAACCTATCTATAAATATATGGGCCTTCTTAACCTACAAAGAATCAAAAGCTTGACTTCTATTCCCTTCTATTTCCTTAAAGTTAAGAGTGATCCCCAAATTATTGTGTCTGACTGTTTTGGTTTGGAATAAAGGTAGCACAATTACCTAAACTTTTCTATCCAATGGTAAAAATACCTATTGCCAAAATGTATTAACATAAATATTGGTTACATGAAGATTGCAAACTTTACAGGATAGGAATCTAATATTTATAAACATTTTTCTGCAGAAAACTGTAACAACTGTTTCTCTAGCTTAAGGGGAAAAAGACATTATTATTAATCGTACTCTTTCCAACTATTGAGTAAGAACTTGAAGGGAGTGGGGAAGCAAAGTGTATGTTGGCGTCCTTAAAAAGTACTTAAAATACTTTCTTTTTTGTATCTAATACTAACTCTTCTTTAAAATCTCTCAATCTTTTGAATTTGGAATTAATGTTTATCATATCAAACATTCAATTTTATTCATCACATTCAAGGCACATCATCAATTCCATTTAATCTTTTCACTCAATACCTTCTAGAAAACATGGACTTCAAACCTATAGAAAAGTGCAGTGTTCTAGCTAGCAAGCAAGCCTAGAAAACCTCTGAGGCAATTTCACATTGTAGACAGCTTACAAAATATTTAGCCTGATGACTGAAAACTGCTAACTTGGCAGAGGGATGGGGAAGAAGGTGTGTTCACAAGCAGTTTAAACCAATCCAAATGAGCCTCGGTGCACTTCTGCTTTCCTCCCCTTCCTTCCTCCATCCCAATGCTAAGGATCAGCCAGGTCAGGGACTGGCTGCAACTGAAGACTATATATATTTGATTGTTGTTGAGTTATTTTCAGTTTGATTCAGTCCACCCTGGGACCACACAAATGGACTGCTAGCACAAAAGACAACAAGAATAAATAGCTGGGAGTGGAAGAAGGAGACAAGACTGCATTCTTCCATGACCATACAAGGTTAATTTGACAAACTACTTATGAAAACAAATCTTTTGCTGTAGGTTGGTGGGGCAACAGATTAGACAATGAGAAGAACAAACGCTCTCTTCTGCCCAAGAACAGTGTTAGTCACCAGTTAGTCCAACCTGGGTGATGTGCTGTGCAACACTTAGCTTAAATAACAACTGGTGAATGCTGTCTCTAAATAGCGTACTCCTTAAGGTGGTCTGCCAAAGTCACCATCAAAGACTATGCAATTTGGGAGTTTTGGATGCTTAAAGGTCTTTGCTTTGGTGTACTGACTACCCTCTTCAGAGCACAAACAGTCTCAAAGACAACAGCAATGGAAACAAGTAACTCCAGGTTAACTGGAGATTACTACTGCTTTTGCCCATAGTAAGGACAATGTCTTCTCATAGTTAGGTACCACAGTATTTCTGCTTAGCTCATAAGAAAAATCTCCTTCATAGTGCTCCCCCCCAGGTTCAGGAAACCCCAAAATAGTACTGTACATTCAATTAATTAATATACACTCACTCAAGAAGTCACTGTCACACAGCGGCCACGCATAATGCGGGCAGGTCACCTCGGTCCTAGTTTTCTACAGGTAACTCAGCAACACCCTCCACCACCCTGCTCTTGACAGTCTCACACAGCTGCCTTTCCAGCGCTTGCTTATAAACACTTCTTGCTAAACAGGTCATGACTGCTTTATATGCTGCCTTCCACGCCAAAAGAAAAAAAAAAAAAGTAGTACAATACTGCTTTATTGAATTTCTTCCCTAGTTCAAACTAATCTTCAGAAGGAAAATAAGATGTCTTGTCAAGTACAGAATATCGAAGTTACTGTCTTTTCCATACTTGAATTCCCTAAAATATCCTCTCATCTGGTCACGCCATGTTAACAAAAAAAGGAAAAAAACCCAACACCCAAACCACCCAGATTTATGACCTTACATCAAAACCTTTTAAAATAATTATTAAAAAAATTATTAAATCACTAACATTTAGTTTATGCATAGGGCTAAACAATTTTCCTTAGTCCCCTGGAGGCCTTTAGAAATCTTATAGAAAAAACCCATTCCATGAACACACGAGCAAATACCCAGTGAGTGGTAGTAAGCACAGTAACTGGACAACACTGTAAGTGCTAAATAGGAAAGGCAGAAAAGAAGTATTTGTTAGTGAAGCATGTCAACAAAAAAGCAAGCAGCCATACAAGCCCTGATTTACCAACATTTCTCAACTGTGACCTGAATCATATTTAAGGCAAAAACAGTTCAAGATCCATGTTTATTCAGAATTGTGCATTTCTGTAAAAATATATGAAGTGCCTATTATAGTTAAGTAGAACTGCAGAGAACCCACTATAGCATTTCACAACAGGTTAACTACTTTTATGTAAGCACGAACTGATGAATAATCTAGCATATGAATGGCTTTGTATCACATTAGGGTACCAAGGAAATTTAAGCTGTAGGTTTTTCTATAAAATTTGCTACCTTTTTCAAATTAGGAAGTCTCAAACTCCCTTTATTTTTATTCTTCAGCCTATTATAAAAGAATATACTTCTAAGGAAAAAGTGTGTAACTGTAGGATTTAAACAAAGATTTGAAACCAATTTGCAACAACAGTGTCATTTCCATCTTTCTTGAAGTTAGCCCTTTTTTTTTAGCTTACATGACCAGTGAAGCACCCAGATTAAGTATTTGACAGTGATTATAAAGCTTAATACCTCAAAACCTCAAAAAACCTCAAAAAATTGCATTTTGCTTTGAAAGACTTCAACTATAATGCAGAATTTCTTTGAAAACAAGACACACAGTGTGCATCACAGCATGCTTCCGCACTACATGTATACAATATTTGTTTCGCTTTACAAAGTGAACTGAATAACCGTCTCGAAGTGTTCTAGTGAAGATATGCATATTCATTATTGTCTACTAACATTTTTCTTAGTGTCCTGATAAAATGGTCATGCTGCTGTGAGAATGCTGACCCAAAAATCCTTCACCAACTTTGAAGATAATAACACAGGCAAATTAACTTTTCTAATGCCCACAGTTTATTACAACTTCAGTCTTCTCAGTCTAACACAGCCTCTTTTCCACTAGGTGGTCTAATTAACTTTGAGTCCTTATCAACTCAGCTACTGAACAGTCCTATACTAAACACGCAGATTTGAGTTCAAGATTTCCATGTTGTTTAGCCACTGTAAAATATACTAAGATTGGCATTTCAAAAGTGCAAATAACCAATTTCAAAATAACATAGATTATTCCAACATGACTTGTAATTGCTTGGTGCAAGTGGTGTTTGCTTTCCTTTCTACATAATTATGCAAGCATGAGGAAGTCAGTAACTGCCTCTGATCATTTGTTCAAACTGGAACATCAGGACAGAATTTAAGAAAATAATTTTTCATAATGCAAAAACAAATGACAGGGGAAAACCACCTCTTAAGACTTACCTGTTCTCCTACCTCCAGCACAAAAACTACTCTAATGATACTCTTCCTCTACAAATCTCCATTTCTGCTGTAATTCAAATAGTTAACTAGAAAGTGAAAGGTCACTACATTTCGTGACTGGTTTCCAGCCTGCATAAGAGCAACAGGGCAACAGGACTTTTAGCTGACTTGTGCTTGAAGTTGGAAACTAGTGACTGAAAAGTTTGCTAGATATTTCACTTTTGTCCCCTGCCATACTGGCAGAGAATAACAAGCAGCAGACTGACTGGCTTTAAGGGAAAGCAGTTACAGCATCAGTGTGCACCAGTGATCTCTGTGGATAGCTAGAAAGGTCACTAGGAAAGAATACTGAAACCAAAATGTGAATTCAGGATGAATTTAAAACAAAACAAAAATCCACCGTAAACTGTACGTATGGCTTCCTTAATTTGTTAGTGTGGCAGCATCAAGCAAGCACTCTGGAACATCTAGGGCTTCCAAATAGAAATGTCTACAACCATTAAATATTTCATATTTTACAGACTGAAAAACATTAACATGCAAATAGCATCAAGACATTTAAACAATCATTTCAGATCACTTAATTCATACTGCCTTGTTCTAGCTTCTGGGACAGACACTATTTTTATCTCCAGTCAGCAGTGAACTTTTTACCTACAGTGGGTGTATTACCCTCATTCACATATTTAAATACCAAGCAAATGCTGTGATACATATTAAAAATCTCAGGAGCATTTACAATAGTTCTTTAGTACAAATCATTGGTGAAACCAAGCTTGTGTTTCCTTTTTTCTTTAAAAGCAGCAATGCTGCTTTCCTGAAGTTTATTTCCTGACTGTGGGGAAAAAATAAAAACAAGCTATAATAATGTTTTTATATATATTGCTACCTACTTAGTAGGTAGTAACTTGATGGCATGCAATTAGTTTTTAAATAATCAAAAGATTCTACATGCTTCCAAAGCATACTTAATGCATAAAGACCTCATGCAAAAGGTGCCCAAGTTGCACAAACAAAAAAAACCCACTTCTCTACAACATACAAATCACACTAGCCATTACCTGTACAACCTATTAACTACTATCAGAGGTCATCCAACCACAGGAAAAAGCCTGATTTAGTAGAACATCACAATAATGAGCACAATGATGTCAAGACTTGAATACTTCTTTTAAGTCGTATTTCAAGATTCCAGGACTGCCTTCAAGTGGTCTTTGCAGTCCATGGGAGGACTACGTAACACGCTAAAGTTACCAGTTTATACAAGGGACTTTATTTACTCGGATTAAGTTGGGTTATTGCAGGGAGAACAATTATGCCAACAGCTTTGGAGGTGGTAATCTCTTAGCAGGCAGCACACCTCTCTTGTCTCAGAGTGTTACGAAGTGCAAGAGCATGAGTGACTTACAGCTTTCTATCAATAGGACTTGGTGCTCTTCCTAAATATACCTCACTGTGTTTTACACAGAATGATAAACATTCTGTCCATACTACACAGATGGGAAAAATGAGTCAGTAAAGCTAAATGAGTTGTACAAGTTCACCCAAAGAGACAGAGATACCCACAAGGAATCCAGTTCTAATGCTCTATGCACCGAAATACACAATCCTCTGCACTTGAAAGAATGACCAAGGCATAAATCAAAACAGGGCCCTCAATCGTGCAGTCAGCAGCAAGTCTGCAGTCAGCAGACTCAAAGTAAGACTAGTCCTTAAAGCATTAAATCCTCCACATGCTGAAGTGTCCTTGAGGCATAATCTTTCAATAACTTACAAAATAAATGCATACAAATATACAGTCATATTTAAACAGTATCTTGATCTAGTATAGTCAATGTTACCTGGCGGTGATACGAACAGAAAGCTAATACTTCTCTTAAGCACTCTCTCTTACTGCTTCTTATTGGACTAACTTGTATCCTTGTAAACTTAGAAAATAAATGACAAATTTAAGAAAGGCAGTAAGATTGATGCACTGTATTACTCCTAAAAATCTTAACAGTCTTGGTTAGACTTAGAAATTTCTGTTGAGCTACAACTCAGTTAAAAGTTTCACTGTAGTAACTAAAGCTTCAATGTAATGACTTACAGATTAACCTCACTTAACATTACAGAACACAGTAAATAAAGTACTGGGACTTATCTCAAGCATATGTAAGTGTAATGCTACACATACAAATTGCAAAAATTGAAGACTGAAACTTAGGATTTGAACACCCTGGCAGAATTAATCCAGATTTAAAAAATAAATAAAAATGCAATAGTAGCACAAATCTTACCACAGAATAAGCTGGAAGCTTTTTTTAAAATATGGCTCTATTAAGAGGTTTCTGCATTTGCTACTTTAAATTTAAGCATTTGTTATATGTTTAATTCAGCCTGAAGTGGGTCTCTATCACTGTTTCACAGAGCACTTTGCATTCCACTTGTGATCCGACCTCCTCATCCTCCCATCTGTCTATCTACATATTTATATGGCTCTATAACCACAGTATCTGAACCTAATCTCTATGGTAACTGTAAGATTTGTTTACATGGAAAAAAGAATATTAGAAATTTATGTAAATTTAGCTGTCATTTAAATAAGTGTTTCTCCTTCTGGGGGAAAACAGCTCGCTGCACTGCTTCCTATTTCTCTTGCTTCCATCTCCTGAATCCCCACCAGGCAACGAGCCACGTTTGGAAAGCTCCGTATCAAACTACTTCAATCGCCTGTTGTTGTAAATTCATACACAGTTTACTTTTAATGAGAAAGACATATGCAGTATTTTAGATCTTAACACTTGTTAAAGAAAGATCATAGGGAAGGCAATTAAAACATGATTTTTTAAAAGATACTGCCATTAAGTCAAAGTAAAAAAACCATGCTAAACCTTTAACAGCTATACAAAAAAAACTTAGTTTACTGCTCAGCAACTCAGATCAATCTAGAAAGTAAAACAGTTCATATCATTTACCATTTCCAGCAGTAAATATAGTACTAGGCACACACTTTACATAATACTCATTCAGACAGCAGGCACAACTCTGATAGTGCAAGACCCCACATCCAGACTGCTCTTTTTTATTAATAAATACCATAAAGATGATGTATCACAGGTTTCCAACCATTATTTTTTATAAGATTTACAGTATTTTGAAATGAGATTTACTGCAACCCAGCAGCACTGTGAGCTGAATTACATGGGGGTCACAGTAACATAACCAGCAATTTGAGCAAGACATCACCAGCAAAATGATTTAAAAAAAATAACAAACTCTGCTGTTAAAAACTACTTTTAGATACACAGATCTTTGCCACACACAGAAGAAAGCATTCTATTCCAACACAATTTTTTTCTATAAAACTTGCACAATATAATAAAAATAAATAGTCTAGAAAGGCCTGAGAGAAGAAAAATGAGCAACAATGAGGTACATGAATACAACACAGCACTGAGAAGAAAATTAGAGCCTGTTCAAAAATCTTTCTGCACCTTACAGCAATTGTTTCACTGCAGAGACGCTCTTGCATGCACCCTCCCTGACCGTATCAAGACTATTCATTCAGCAAAAGTCCTATTAACAAATAGAAAGTCAGCAAATCTACCGTTTAACCTCTATTCAAGTAAACACAGTTGTATAGCCAGCATTTCCCCTGCAACGTTACTTTCTCAAGCAGGGTGACCGTACCCCGCTCCTCCATGAAGCAAGCTCAGCCCAGGCAGCCATGTCCTTATTCTCCTACAAACAATGTTTTTGAAGGAGAACAACCCCCGGTCACAGAACTTACAGTTTCCCCCAGCATAACGCGGCGCCGCAAAGCCTGCCCCATCGTCAGCAAACCAGCTAAGGCATCAAAACACAGCAGTGGGGGCGAAGCAGCCCGCAGTCTGGATCTGCACCAGCACCGAGCCTCGCACCGGGGTCGGGACAGATGGACTGACAGATAGAACAGCGTTTCTTCATGCAACCCTCCCTTCTTTCCCCTCCCTGACACAAAAGCAAACATTTTACCTTCATGATGAGCTCAGGCTGCGGTAAAAGCCTCGATAGGGGCTGAGCGGCCGAGGCTGGACCTGGAATTTAAAACA
>NW_010529495.1:0-5452 GCF_000687285.1 Phaethon lepturus | reverse complement strand
TACGAGGTTTATTCCTGATTTCGGTGACAACACTGTAAAGCCATGCAGTGTATATTGTCTATTAAGCTCCAAATCTTTTTGAGAAAAATACATTCAAACAGTCCTGTTGTTTAACAAATCAGGTGGCTTGATCCAGCCTGTTACTTGGTTTACTGTTTGTGCACGTAAGGACAAGCTAAAGAAATCACTGTCATTGCCTTTTCAAAAGCAGTATTTTCCTATGTACTTACATTTCTCATAATACCTTTCTTAGAAATGTACGCAAAGAACAATCTCTAAATTCCTGGATTAAAAATTATTTTCAAAGGCAGAGCAGAAAACATATGAGCACACATAAGGATGTGTAGCTGTCTCACACCTTTTAACTGTAAAAGCTGGAATATATGACAAGCAACATCTCTTCATTCTATATCAATTCTACAAACTATTGGACTTTGGCTCTCTCCAGCTATCTGCTGAGAAGTCTTTGATTGATCTCAGCGACTCTGGAAATTGTCCTCAGCTGAAAGAGCATGTCATTTCAGTTCATCTTGCAGCATCATGCACTTTTGCAACCAGGCTTGAAGGCAGTCTTAGAGTACTCAGGTCAATACGATTAACCGGAAAAAAAGGAAAGTTTTGTTGTTTTCCAGTTCTGGAACAGAATAGTGGCTTTGGAGAGGTATTCATTTAAAGGGATGATTTATACAAAGACTCTAGATTGATTTTTATCAAAGCTTTTCCAAATATGGTGGGATAAAAAATGAAAATGAAGAAGAGAAATAGGGAAGAAAGGAAATCTCAGCAGCTGAATAAACTGCCAGTTGTGGCATTTCATAATCCAAAATCCCTTCACTGAAGGCCCTTTCTAGAAAGAGGAGAGACTTTTCCTTCAATACACTGAGTGGTAAGATGATGTGAGAAAGAACCAAGATAACTTAACAGGTTGAATCTCCTCTCATTTATACATGCACTCCGTAAGTCCATCTGCTTCAGTGACTACTATTACTATTTTTGTAGCTTGGCTTCCTGTAGAAACAAGCCATATGCATTGGCACTTGCAAGTGCCCCTTCCCTAGTAACGTCTACTTCGTTAGCTGATTTTGACTAGATTTGAGAATGGGATGATGAATTTATTTTTTTTAAGTTTTATGAAAGCAAATGGCTACTGCTCTGTACATGCCCTGAGTAGGGGAAGACTTCGATGTGAGCTCACACTGTTGTCTGAAAAGACAGGTTCATTACCCAGTGTATAATAAGCCAATTTCACACATAGAGATGAGATACCGGTTTATTACAAAGTAGCACAAGTTTGGGTGCTAGTTGGCAGAGCCACAAGGCTAGCACACCTAGGGACTTTTCATGGCACTTCTTATACACATTCTTATCTATAGACACTACCTTAACTCAGCCCCTCCTCACACTGATTGGTCAGTTAATTTACATATGATTACACAATCATTTCTACATACTACACATGCTCGGGGATATGGATCTGACCCAGCCTGGGGACTTCTTGACCTATGGGTGTGATTTTTAGTGTTAAAATAAGGATAGTTTTGTTAAGGATACAGCTTAATCATGCTTTCGGCTTACTATTCTAGATATACTGATTAATTACACAATTAGTTCACTCATGTTCCAGGATGTTCCTGTCTTCAAGGACAGATTTGAAGCAAAATCAAGATTACAAGTTCCTTCACTATTAACTCTCCTCAAGGATGGTCAGCTTGTTTCTAGACAAAGAACATACCTCAGCTATGCCTACATTTGCATATATAAAGATTAACTCTTGCTTGCCTGATAACAACACTGTATTATTATTATACACCAGCTAAATGGAAGTGGAGGTGAGTCCCTAGCTACACACTAATACTAAAATAATATATATACTAATACAAAAATACTTATTGATAATATATACATATTGTAACTTTGTACCACACTGTTGGGATAGCAGTGAACTTGTGAGAAATATCTGCATGTGCAAGAGAGGTGTGAGACACCTCTTCTGGGCCTTCCCATCCTTTGCTCAGGAGCTGCATTTAAGCTCTAGCTCTTGCCCTTGGTCCCTGGCTGAGCTGTGCTGCAGCTATGCCCATGTCCAGTCCTGTCCCTTGCAGAAGCTGGCCTTGCCTTGCTGACTTGTCTTCTTGTCTTGATTTTAGAATTGCCTCATTATTATGAATTTGTCTGAACATGACAGAAACACAGAGCCATCTTCTTCTAGCTTCGCTCTTGATTAGTGAAGACTAGGGCTTGAACCTGAATTTCTTCCACTTTTGGGAAGTTCAGAAAACACTAGACTATTCTCTGAGCTTTTCATGGAAGTCAAATGTGGACTCCCAGTGCCTCAAAAGAGCAGCTACCTGGTCATGTAGACTGAGTACAACCATACGATTGGGTTAATGTCTAGAAAATGGTGACACTGTTCAATTTAGGTCTGATTACTTTGTATGCCTTACTAATCACCAACCTCCAGAGGAGGAATTGATAAGAGGGACTTCAAGGAGACATCTTATTACAAGGAAGATAACAAGGATAGGAGAATGCCACTGGCTTGAAGTCAGCAAAATGCACAGTAACTGGGGTAAAGGTAAAGGCAGCAGAGGGAGATCATGACCACCGACTCAGTTGAGGGTCTGTGCAAATTGGCCCCCCACCTGTCAAGAGCATGCGTGCTGATTTACATGCCAAGTGAAGCTAATTTAAATGTAACAAACCAAGCGATATGGTAATCACTAACCAATGAATGCAAATTTGGGTGGGTTTTCCATTGTTTTTGTTAATCTTGTAACGGGATAAATACATTGTAATTCCTTCGTGTGGTGTTCTAGCTTTGTGGAATTACTACCTAGCAGCCATCTTTGTGCAAACATGAAATAAATCGATATCTCAGCTCTGTATGTAAGATTGGCCTATTGCACACCGGGTACCGGACCCTGCTTGTGGGACAGCAGTCAGAGATAGGTCCTTTTGAGTATTATTTGGCTCAAAATAGGCAGACAGAAGTCATGTTAGAAGATGGAGGAGACTAGAACCTGTGGGTCCCATGTGCTAAGCTAAAGACTTAATTACTGGAGTGACTTTTCTTCTCAAGAGCCAATGTGACGTGCGGAAACAAACTTCACAACTCAAAAGAGTTGTAACCAAGATGGCAGGGAATTAAAGAATAATAAAATAGGGTTAGAAAATTAGAAAATAGGTTTGTGAATTTATAGTAAGTTGTAGCTATAGAAATGTGTCATGCACCAGCAACGCTGCTCAGGAGTCCACTTAACCCTTTCCATCTTGGTTTAAATATCAGGGATTTGATTGATTTGTAAAAGGTGATTGATTGTGTATATATATTAGATTAAGATCAGGAGTAGTATGTTCTGTTCTCTAATGAACAATGAATAAGGAACAACTTGGTCAATGATATCTGAAACAATGATGTGGAAGTGTAATTTTCTTGTCTTAAAACAAAGACTTTGGGATGGATGATTACTTATTGTGCCAGCGGCCCGTAAAGGTTTATTCAGTGTTGCCAAGTTTAAATGAACTTAGAGAGAAAGGTAATTCTGGCAAGGGGAGATCGCAACCATCGACTCAGAGACCACCGTCCCAAGAAACCCTCCGACCCAAAAGATCAAGGAAGTAAAAATCTTAGAAATTATAGTAAGCATGCATATTCATTTACATGATAGGTGAGGAGTCTTTAACCAATCACTGCACAGAAAGGATAATGAATATGTATTAACTATGCATTTGTACATCTATAAAAAATTGTTTCTTAGACTGATTGGACGAACACTACTTGGGAAAACTATAACCCATGTTCCTGGCGCCGTGAATAAAGAATGCCTGCCTTTTAACACTACATTGGTGTTACGAGGTTTATTCCCGATTTCGGTGATAGTTATAAAGCAGGTATGTTTATTACCGTGCCGGGTGCAAGGGGACTCTCTCCTCCTAACTTGCACACCATTTCGGCGAACAGGCAAATATTTATTACACAAAAGCGTACATATTCATATGATTCTGCAATACAAAACATACATATGAAGTGAGGCAGAGCAGTTCCAAAGGTTTGTGTCAGTAGTTTATGTTATCAGTGATCTGTCTCTGGTTGTCATTTACTTCTTCAGGGGTTTTCTTCTTTTGTCTTTTAGAGGAACTTCAGTCATTTACACATGCTCTCTGCTTACTTGATGATTTCAACAGTTGTTAACAAGTTCTACCTGGTTCCATGATAAGACTATCATTGTAGTTCCTGTTATCACTTCCTTTGTTTAGCAAGTCAGTCCTGACAAATATCAATATCTAAGTGTTTAAAAGCAGATAGTTATGTCTCTATATCAAATGAGTGATTCATAAAGAGCTCTAAGAAGCCTCCACTAGCAGTAGTTTTCTACGAGTGAGTGTGACTGTTCACTCAACTCCTGCTCAGTTTTTGTCTAACAACACAGCTCATGCTAAGACCTGATGTATGCTGGAAGCAATGGCATTACATCAAAGCAAGAGCACCACTTAGGTGGGACGGGTGGCCAGAAAGAGCTAAAAGGGCATTATGTAGCCATTATCACCTGCAAATTGCTGTCTCCTGCAGCCATCATCTTTGCATATTGATTGTCTGGCAGTTTTGTCAGAATCTGCTACCTCATGGGAATGGTATAGACTAAACTTCCAAGCTAGAAGGTATCAGTTTACCCAAAAAGATTATGAAGTGGATTCAACAGCAGCTGGACTGCTGAGACTTTTGTGCTTCCCAGTGGACACCAGCACTATAACAGAGGAGGAAAGATGAGCACTCTCAGCATTGGCTAAGTACCTAATTTTGCTCACAGGTGCACAAGTTAAAGGTTACAAGCAATAAGTTATGAGTTGCAAGTTATGAATTAGAGAAGTTTTGAGTGAGAAACCTCATGAATTAAGTGATGAATAATTGAATTAATGTGATGATACACTAGTCTGTGTAAAGGGGATTGAGCCCTTGTTTGTCATGTCTGTTTGTTACATTTCTTAGTGAGCTTGTAAAATACAGTTTAATTCACAAAGTGCATTGTCCTGTACATTTGAGACATCTAATTCACTGCGACAGTGAGTAAAGAACCGGTGCTATAGACTAGTGCCACCAAAATCGGGAATAAACCTCGTAACACCAATGTAGTGTTAAAAGGCAGGCATTCTTTATTCATGGCGCCGGGAACGTGGGGGATAGCTCCTCCCAAAATCATGTTTCCCGATCAGTTCAAAAATTAAACATTTATAGGCATATGATTACAAAATTAATACATATTCATCAAGTATCCATACAATGATTGGTTAAGTATTCCTCGCCTACCATCTAAATGACCACGCATGCTCACTATAATTTCTTGGGATTTTTCTTCTTTAATCTTTTGAGTCGGAGGGTTTCTTGAGTGGGTGGTCTTTGAGTCGGTGGTCGCGACCTCCCCTTGCCGGAATTACCTTTTCTACAAAGTTCACT